>NW_025745007.1:0-30000 GCF_021184085.1 Oncorhynchus gorbuscha
GTTGGTGTGGCTACTCGTTAATGAGAAACTGTTCCTAGGTCTGAATCTGAACCAAAACACTCATTACTACAATTATACCCTGTAGCACATTACAACACTACAGAAAGAGAGAGACAGAGTTTATTTATCTGTACTTGTTTGGTATTTCTAAACGTAGCTCTTTCTCTCTCTCTCTCTATCTTTCTCTCGCTCGCCCTCTTTTGTTCTCTCTCTCCAGAGTCTTTCTGTGTAGCAGTATACTTGTGTAGGCGTAGCTTTTAGTATATCTAGGTCAGTGTAGATGGTGGTGGTGGTGGTGGTGGTGGTGTGTGTGTGTGTGTGTGTGTGTGTGTGTGTGTGTGTGTGTGTGTGTGTGTGTGTGTGTGTGTGTGTGTGTGTGTGTGTGTGTGTGTGTGTGTGTGTGTGTGTGTGTGTGTGTGTGTGTGTGTGTGTGTGTGTGTGTGTTCATGGTTGAATGACATCACCGCGTTTACTTTAAATAGCTCACAGTCGTGGATCAGTGAGTAGATATTAAAGGATTGGCCCACGGGTTGAGAGTGTGAATCGTGGATTCTGTGTATGCGAGCTTGTGCGTGTAAGTGAGTGAATGTGCATATGTAATTTTTTTAGCGAGTCTGTATGTGTGTGTGTGATGCTGTGTGCTTGTGTTAGGTGTGGGTGTGATGCTGTGTGCTTGTGTTAGGTGTGGGCGTGATGCTGTGTGCTTGTGTTAGGTGTGTGTGTGATGCTGTGTGCTTGTGTTAGGTGTGGGTGTGATGCTGTGTGCTTGTGTTAGGTGTGGGTGTGATGCTGTGTGCTTGTGTTAGGTGTGGGTGTGATGCTGTGTGCTTGTGTTAGGTGTGTGTGTGATGCTGTGTGCTTGTGTTAGGTGTGGGTGTGATGCTGTGTGCTTGTGTTAGGTGTGGGTGTGATGCTGTGTGCTTGTGTTAGGTGTGGGTGTGATGCTGTGTGCTTGTGTTAGGTGTGGGTGTGATGCTGTGTGCTTGTGTTAGGTGTGTGTGTGATGCTGTGTGCTTGTGTTAGGTGTGGGTATGATGCTGTGTGCTTGTGTTAGGTGTGGGCGTGATGCTGTGTGCTTGTGTTAGGTGTGGGTATGATGCTGTGTGCTTGTGTTAGGTGTGGGTGTGATGCTGTGTGCTTGTGTTAGGTGTGGGTGTGATGCTGTGTGCTTGTGTTAGGTGTGGGTGTGATGCTGTGTGCTTGTGTTAGGTGTGGGTGTGATGCTGTGTGCTTGTGTTAGGTGTGGGTGTGATGCTGTGTGCTTGTGTTAGGTGTGGGTGTGATGCTGTGTGCTTGTGTTAGGTGTGGGTATGATGCTGTGTGCTTGTGTTAGGTGTGGGTGTGATGCTGTGTGCTTGTGTTAGGTGTGGGTATGATGCTGTGTGCTTGTGTTAGGTGTGGGTATGATGCTGTGTGCTTGTGTTAGGTGTGGGTGTGATGCTGTGTGCTTGTGTTAGGTGTGGGTATGATGCTGTGTGCTTGTGTTAGGTGTGGGTATGATGCTGTGTGCTTGTGTTAGGTGTGGGTATGATGCTGTGTGCTTGTGTTAGGTGTGGGTATGATGCTGTGTGCTTGTGTTAGGTGTGGGTATGATGCTGTGTGCTTGTGTTAGGTGTGGGTATGATGCTGTGTGCTTGTGTTAGGTGTGGGTATGATGCTGTGTGCTTGTGTTAGGTGTGGGTATGATGCTGTGTGCTTGTGTTAGGTGTGGGTATGATGCTGTGTGCTTGTGTTAGGTGTGGGTGTGATGCTGTGTGCTTGTGTTAGGTGTGGGTGTGATGCTGTGTGCTTGTGTTAGGTGTGGGTGTGATGCTGTGTGCTTGTGTTAGGTGTGGGTTTGATGCTGTGTGCTTGTGTTAGGTGTGGGTATGATGCTGTGTGCTTGTGTTAGGTGTGGGTATGATGCTGTGTGCTTGTGTTAGGTGTGGGTATGATGCTGTGTGCTTGTGTTAGGTGTGGGTATGATGCTGTGTGCTTGTGTTAGGTGTGGGTATGATGCTGTGTGCTTGTGTTAGGTGTGGGTATGATGCTGTGTGCTTGTGTTAGGTGTGGGTATGATGCTGTGTGCTTGTGTTAGGTGTGGGTATGATGCTGTGTGCTTGTGTTAGGTGTGGGTATGATGCTGTGTGCTTGTGTTAGGTGTGGGTATGATGCTGTGTGCTTGTGTTAGGTGTGGGTATGATGCTGTGTGCTTGTGTTAGGTGTGGGCGTGATGCTGTGTGCTTGTGTTAGGTGTGGGTATGATGCTGTGTGCTTGTGTTAGGTGTGGGTGTGATGCTGTGTGCTTGTGTTAGGTGTGGGTGTGATGCTGTGTGCTTGTGTTAGGTGTGGGTATGATGCTGTGTGCTTGTGTTAGGTGTGGGTATGATGCTGTGTGCTTGTGTTAGGTGTGGGTGTGATGCTGTGTGCTTGTGTTAGGTGTGGGTGTGATGCTGTGTGCTTGTGTTAGGTGTGGGTGTGATGCTGTGTGCTTGTGTTAGGTGTGGGTGTGATGCTGTGTGCTTGTGTTAGGTGTGGGTGTGATGCTGTGTGCTTGTGTTAGGTGTGGGTGTGATGCTGTATGCTTGTGTTAGGTGTGGGTGTGGGTATGATGCTGTGTGCTTGTGTTAGGTGTGGGTGTGATGCTGTGTGCTTGTGTTAGGTGTGGGTATGATGCTGTGTGCTTGTGTTAGGTGTGGGTATGATGCTGTGTGCTTGTGTTAGGTGTGGGTATGATGCTGTGTGCTTGTGTTAGGTGTGGGTATGATGCTGTGTGCTTGTGTTAGGTGTGGGTATGATGCTGTGTGCTTGTGTTAGGTGTGGGTATGATGCTGTGTGCTTGTGTTAGGTGTGGGTGTGATGCTGTGTGCTTGTGTTAGGTGTGGGTATGATGCTGTGTGCTTGTGTTAGGTGTGGGTATGATGCTGTGTGCTTGTGTTAGGTGTGGGTGTGATGCTGTGTGCTTGTGTTAGGTGTGGGTGTGATGCTGTGTGCTTGTGTTAGGTGTGGGTGTGATGCTGTGTGCTTGTGTTAGGTGTGGGTGTGATGCTGTGTGCTTGTGTTAGGTGTGGGTGTGATGCTGTGTGCTTGTGTTAGGTGTGGGTATGATGCTGTGTGCTTGTGTTAGGTGTGGGTATGATGCTGTGTGCTTGTGTTAGGTGTGGGTGTGATGCTGTGTGCTTGTGTTAGGTGTGGGTGTGATGCTGTGTGCTTGTGTTAGGTGTGGGTGTGATGCTGTGTGCTTGTGTTAGGTGTGGGTGTGATGCTGTGTGCTTGTGTTAGGTGTGGGTGTGATGCTGTGTGCTTGTGTTAGGTGTGGGTGTGATGCTGTATGCTTGTGTTAGGTGTGGGTGTGGGTATGATGCTGTGTGCTTGTGTTAGGTGTGGGTGTGATGCTGTGTGCTTGTGTTAGGTGTGGGTGTGATGCTGTGTGCTTGTGTTAGGTGTGGGTGTGATGCTGTGTGCTTGTGTTAGGTGTGGGTGTGATGCTGTATGCTTGTGTTAGGTGTGGGTGTGGGTATGATGCTGTGTGCTTGTGTTAGGTGTGGGTGTGATGCTGTGTGCTTGTGTTAGGTGTGGGTGTGATGCTGTATGCTTGTGTTAGGTGTGGGTGTGATGCTGTATGCTTGTGTTAGGTGTGGGTGTGATGCTCTGTGCTTGTGTTAGGTGTGGGTGTGATGCTGTGTGCTGTCAGTATGTGTAGCCAGGCAGAGACACACCCATGCTTAACCCCAGGGTGGGGTTCGCTCTCTGAATATCACGAGCACATTCACATGGCAGGACTGTGTGTGCCACTCTCTCATCTCTCTCCCTCTTGATCTTTTTCAGTCTTTCATTATTTCTTGTTCTCTCGCATGCTCTCTCATCCCTCACTCCCTCGATCCTTCTCCTTTTCTCTCTGTTTTCTCTCTGTTTTCTCTCTGTTTTCTCTCTCTCTCTCCGTGTGACTTCCTCTCCGCCTCTCCATACAATAGTCAGTGTGCTGACAAGGTCTTAGCCTGCAGTCTTCAATAATGGCTCTTTTTCTGTGTTCAGTGGCTTTGGATGGACGTGTGATGTCATTGTGACAGAGGCGAAAACATAAGCATCCTTACAGTATTTCAATCTGTTGAAGACTATGATTAGTTGATTAGACGATCAGCTGTTGTACTTGTACCCACAGTGGTACAGTTCTCTACTTATTCCCGTGACTCAGTAGGAGTGTAGGTCGGGAAGGGGGGCACCCCCACACACGCCCTGAGAGAGAGAGAGAATACACACCTGCACTGTCAGCAACACTTACACATCTGTCACTCTTAGACACCCCCTCCCCCTCCTCTCTCCTGAGCAGTGTCAGTCAAAGCCCTGAGTCACTGCAGTAAATCACTAGCTATTAGAATACAGTGTCACATTTAGCTTAACACACAACCTGTACATGCACAAACAGAATCACTCACACATTCTGACACACACACACACACACACACACACACACACACACACACACACACACACACACACACACACACACACACACACACACACACACACACACACACACACACACACACACACACACACACACACACACACACACACACACACACACACACATACACACACACACACCATACATCATACTGACCCTACCTGTGTGTATGTGTTTCCCTGCAGCCCAAGTTGATGGCCAAGGACCTGTTAGATTTGGTGGCCTCCCACTTCAACCTAAAGGAGAAGGAATACTTTGGGATCTCCTACACAGACGAAACGTAAGTCCCTCTGGTTCACTGTTATGACCAGGAATATAGGACTGTCTTGTTTCTGGGGGGGCTATGTGAAGTGTAGGGTTTTGTTCCAGCCCAGCACTAACACACCTCTAATGGGAAGTAACAACACTCTGGCCTGTTTATCACACAAGGAAAGAAATGTATGTTTGAAATGTGAAGATGCCATTTGATTGACATTGTTATTGTGGGAGTATAAAACAGATATCCTACAGTCTAGTCCCAGTCTGCTAGTCCCAGTCTGCTAGTCCCAGTCTGCTAGTCCCAGTCTGCTAGTCCCAGTCTGCTAGTCCCAGTCTGCTAGTCCCAGTCTGCTAGTCCCAGTCTGCTAGTCCCAGTCTGCTAGTCCCAGTCTGCTAGTCCCAGTCTGCTAGTCCCAGTCTGCTAGTCCCAGTCCTAGTGCTCTCATTTGAATACTGTTTGTTATTGATTTACATAGGCCAACCGTCTGTGATATTTTATACCTCTCATGCATCCTCTGCATCCCTCTCTCCAGACCCTTTCAACAACTCCACTGGCATACCCAATGCTGGGTGACATTTGTAAAAGACATAGCTAGAGACATGCACACCCCAGTTCTGTCTCTCTCTGTTTCTGTCTCTCTCTCTGTTTCTCCCCCAGTTCTGTCTCTCTCTCTGTTTCTCTCTCTGTTTCTGTCTCTCTCTGTTTCTCCCCCAGTTCTGTCTCTCTCTGTTTCTGTCTCTCTCTGTTTCTCCCCCAGTTCTGTGTCTCTCTATTTCTCCCCCAGTTCTGTCTCTCTGTTTCTCCCCCAGTTACGTCTCTCTCTGATTCTCCCCCAGTTCTGTCTCTCTGTTTCTCCCCCAGTTCTGTCTCTCTCTGATTCTCCCCCAGTTCTGTATCTCTTTTTCTCCCCCAGTTCTGTCTCTCTCTGTTTCTCCCCCAGTTCTGTCTCTCTCTGTTTCTGTCTCTCTCGGTTTCTCCCCCAGTTCTGTCTCTCTGTTTCTGTCTCTCTCTGTTTCTCCCCCAGTTCTGTCTCTCTCTGTTTCTGTCTCTCTCTGTTTCTCCCCCAGTTCTGTCTCTCTCTGTTTCTCCCCCAGTTCTGTCTCTCTCTGTTTCTCCCCAAGTTCTGTCTCTCTCTGTTTCTGTCTCTCTCTGTTTCTCCCCCAGTTCTGTCTCTCTCTGTTTCTGTGTCTCTCTGTTTCTCCCCCAGTTCTGTCTCTCCCCAGTTCTGTCTCTCTCTGTTTCTCCCCCAGTTCTGTCTCTCTCTGTTTCTGTCTCTCTCTGTTTCTCCCCCAGTTCTGTCTCTCCCCAGTTCTGTCTCTCTCTGTTTCTCCCCCAGTTCTGTCTCTCTCTGTTTCTGTCTCTCTCTGTTTCTCCCCCAGTTCTGTCTCTCCCCAGTTCTGTCTCTTTCTGTTTCTCCCCCAGTTCTGTCTCTCTCTGTTTCTCCCCCAGTTCTGTCTCTCCCCAGTTCTGTCTCTCTCTGTTTCTCCCCCAGTTCTGTCTCTCTCTCTCTCTCTCTGTTTCTCCCCGAGTTCTGTCTCTCTCTCTCTGTTTCTCTCTCTCTCTGTTTCTGTCTCTCTCTGTTTCTCCCCCAGTTCTGTCTCTCTCTGTTTCTGTCTCTCTCTGTTTCTCCCCCAGTTCTGTCTCTCTCGGTTTCTGTCTCTCTCTGTTTCTCCCCCAGTTCTCTCTCTCTCTGTTTCTCCCCGAGTTCTGTCTCTCTCTCTCTGTTTCTCTCTCTCTCTGTTTCTGTCTCTCTCTGTTTCTCCCCCAGTTCTGTCTCTCTCTGTTTCTGTCTCTCTCTGTTTCTCCCCCAGTTCTGTCTCTCTCTGTTTCTGTCTCTCTCTGTTTCTCCCCCAGTTCTCTCTCTCTCTGTTTCTCCCCGAGTTCTGTCTTTCTCTCTCTCTGTTTCTCTCTCTCTCTGTTTCTGTCTCTCTCTGTTTCTCCCCCAATTCTGTCTCTCTCTGTTTCTGTCTCTCTCTGTTTCTCCCCCAGTTCTGTCTCTCTCTGTTTCTCCCCCAGTTCTGTCTCTCTCTGTTTCTGTCTCTCTCTCTCTGTTTCTCCCCCAGTTCTGTCTCTCTCTCTGTTTCTCTCTCTGTTTCTGTCTCTCACTGTTTCTCCCCCAGTTCTGTGTCTCTCTGTTTCTCCCCCAGTTCTGTCTCTCTCTGTTTCTCCCCCAGTTACGTCTCTCTCTGATTCTCCCCCAGTTCTGTCTCTCTCTGTTTCTCCACCAGTTCTGTCTCTCTCTGATTCTCCCCCAGTTCTGTATCTCTTTTTCTCCCCCAGTTCTGTCTCTCTCTGTTTCTCCCCCAGTTCTGTCTCTCTCTGTTTCTGTCTCTCTCGGTTTCTCCCCCAGTTCTGTCTCTCTGTTTCTGTCTCTCTCTGTTTCTCCCCCAGTTCTGTCTCTCTCTCTGTTTCTGTCTCTCTCTGTTTCTCCCCCATTTCTGTCTCTCTCTGTTTCTCCCCCAGTTCTGTCTCTCTTTTTCTCCCCAGTTCTGTCTCTCTCTGTTTCTCTCCCAGTTCTGTCTCTCTCTGATTCTCCCCCAGTTCTGTCTCTCTCTGATTCTCCCCCAGTTCTGTCTCTCTCTTCTTCTCCCCCAGTTCTGTCTCTCTCTGTTTCTCCACCAGCTCTGTCTCTCTTTTTCTCCCCAGTTCTGTCTAACTCTGTTTCTCCCCCAGTTGTGTCTCTCTGTTTCTCCCCCAGTTCTGTCTCTCTTTTTCTCCCCCAGTTCTGTCTCTCTCTGTTTCTCTCCCAGTTCTGTCTCTCTCTGATTCTCCCCAGTTCTGTCTCTCTCTGATTCTCCCCAGTTCTGTCTCTCTCTTCTTCTCCCCAGTTCTGTCTCTCTCTGTTTCTCCCCCAGTTCTGTCTCTCTTTTTCTCCCCCAATAGTGTCTCTCTCTTTTTCACCCCCAGTTCTGTCTCTCTTTTTCTCCCCCAGTTCTGTCTCTCTCTGTTTCTCCCCCAGTTCTGTCTCTCTCTGTCTCTCTCTGTTTCTGTCTCTCTGTTTCTAACCCAGTTCTGTCTCTCTTTTTCTCCCCCAGTTCTGTCTCTCTTTTTCTCCCCCAGTTCTGTCTCTCTGTGTCTCCTCCAGTTCTGTCTCTCTCCGATTCTCCCCCAGTTCTGTATCTCTTTTTCTCCCCCAGTTCTGTCTCTCTCTGTTTCTCCCCCAGTTCTGTCTCTCTCTGTTTCTCCCCCAGTTCTGTCTCTCTCTGTCTCTCTCTGTTTCTGTCTCTCTGTTTCTCCCCCAGTTCTGTCTCTCTTTTTCTCCCCCAGTTCTGTCTCTCTCTGTTTCTCCCCCAGTTCTGTCTCTCTGTTTTTCCCCCATTTCTGTCTCTCTTTTTCTCCCCCAGTTCTGTCTCTCTGTTTCTCCTCCAGTTCTGTCTCTCCGATTCTCCCCCAGTTCTGTCTCTCTCTGATTCTCCCCCAGTTCTGTCTCTCTCTGATTCTCCCCCAGTTCTGTCTCTCTCTGTTTCTCCCCCAGTTCTGTCTCTCTCTGTTTCTCCCCCAGTTCTGTCTCTCTCTCTGTTTCTGTCTCTGTCTCTCTCTGTTTCTCCCCCAGTTCTGTCTCACTGTTTCTGTCTCTCTCTGTTTCTGTCTCTCTCTGTTTCTCCCCCAGTTCTGTCTCTCTCTGTTTCACCCCCCAGTTCTGTCTCTCTCTGTTTCTGTCTCTCTCTGTTTCTCCCCCAGTTCTGACTCTCTCTGTTTCTGTCTCTCTCTGTTTCTCCCCCAGTTCTGTCTCTCTCTGTTTCTGTCTCTCTCTGTTTCTCCCCCAGTTCTGACTCTCTCTGTTTCTGTCTCTCTCTGTTTCTCCCCCAGTTCTGACTCTCTCTGTTTCTGTCTCTCTCTGTTTCTCCCCCAGTTCTGTCTCTCTCTGTTTCTCCCCCAGTTCTGACTCTCTCTGTTTCTGTCTCTCTCTGTTTCTCCCCCAGTTCTGACTCTCTCTGTTTCTGTCTCTCTCTGTTTCTCCCCCAGTTCTGTCTCTCTCTGTTTCTCCCCCAGTTCTGACTCTCTCTGTTTCTGTCTCTCTCTGTTTCTCCCCCAGTTCTGTCTCTCTCTCTGTTTCTGTCTCTGTCTCTCTCTGTTTCTCCCCCAGTTCTGTCTCACTGTTTCTGTCTCTCTCTGTTTCTGTCTCTCTCTGTTTCTCCCCCAGTTCTGTCTCTCTCTGTTTCACCCCCCAGTTCTGTCTCTCTCTGTTTCTGTCTCTCTCTGTTTCTCCCCCAGTTCTGACTCTGTCTGTTTCTGTCTCTCTCTGTTTCTCCCCCAGTTCTGTCTCTCTCTGTTTCTGACTCTCTTTGTTTCTCCCCCAGTTCTGTCTCTCTCTGTTTCAGTCTCTCTCTGTTTCTGTCTCTCTCTGTTTCTGTCTCTCTCTGTTTCTCCCCCAGTTCTGTCTCTCTCTGTTTCTGACACTCTCTGTTTCTCCCCCAGTTCTGTCTCTCTCTCTGTTTCTGTCTCTCTCTGTTTCTCCCCAGTTCTGTCTCTCTCTGTTTCTGTCTCTCTCTGTTTCTTCCCCAGTTCTGTCTCTCTCTGTTTCTGTCTCTCTCTTTTTCTCTCCCAGTTCTGTCTCTCTCTGTTTCTGTCTCTCTCTGCTTCTCTCCCAGTTCTGTCTCTCTCTGTTTCTCCCTCAGTTCTGTCTCTCTCTGCTTCTCTCCCAGTTCTGTCTCTCTCTGTTTCTGTCTCTCTCTTTTTCTCTCCCAGTTCTGACTCTCTCTGTTTCTGTCTCTCTCTGCATCTCTCCTAGTTCTGTCTCTCTCTGTTTCTCCCCCAGTTCTGTCTCTCTGTTTCTGTCTCTCTCTGTTTCTCCCCCAGTTCTGTCTCTCTCTCTGTTTCTGTCTCTCTCTGTTTCTCCCCCATTTCTGTCTCTCTCTGTTTCTCCCCCAGTTCTGTCTCTCTTTTTCTCCCCAGTTCTGTCTCTCTCTGTTTCTCTCCCAGTTCTGTCTCTCTCTGATTCTCCCCCAGTTCTGTCTCTCTCTGATTCTCCCCCAGTTCTGTCTCTCTCTTCTTCTCCCCCAGTTCTGTCTCTCTCTGTTTCTCCACCAGCTCTGTCTCTCTTTTTCTCCCCCAGTTCTGTCTAACTCTGTTTCTCCCCCAGTTGTGTCTCTCACTGTTTCTCCCCCAGTTCTGTCTCTCTTTTTCTCCCCCAGTTCTGTCTCTCTCTGTTTCTCTCCCAGTTCTGTCTCTCTCTGATTCTCCCCCAGTTCTGTCTCTCTCTGATTCTCCCCCAGTTCTGTCTCTCTCTTCTTCTCCCCCAGTTCTGTCTCTCTCTGTTTCTCCCCCAGTTCTGTCTCTCTTTTTCTCCCCCAATAGTGTCTCTCTCTTTTTCACCCCCAGTTCTGTCTCTCTTTTTCTCCCCCAGTTCTGTCTCTCTCTGTTTCTCCCCCAGTTCTGTCTCTCTCTGTTTCTGTCTCTCTCTTTTTCTCTCCCAGTTCTGTCTCTCTCTGTTTCTGTCTCTCTCTGCTTCTCTCCCAGTTCTGTCTCTCTCTGTTTCTCCCTCAGTTCTGTCTCTCTCTGCTTCTCTCCCAGTTCTGTCTCTCTCTGTTTCTGTCTCTCTCTTTTTCTCTCCCAGTTCTGACTCTCTCTGTTTCTGTCTCTCTCTGCATCTCTCCTAGTTCTGTCTCTCTCTGTTTCTCCCTCAGTTCTGTCTCTCTCTGCTTCTCCCCCAGTTCTGTCTCTCTCTGTTTCTCCCCCAGTTCTCTCTCTCTCTCTCTGTTTCTCCCCCAGTTCTGTCTCTCTCTCTGTTTGTGTCTCTCTCTGTTTCACCCCCATTTCTGTCTCTCTCTGCTTCTCTCCCAGTTCTGTCTCTCTCTGTTTCTGTCTCTCTCTTTTTCTCTCCCAGTTCTGACTCTCTCTGTTTCTGTCTCTCTCTGCATCTCTCCTAGTTCTGTCTCTCTCTGTTTCTCCCTCAGTTCTGTCTCTCTCTGCTTCTCCCCCAGTTCTGTCTCTCTCTGTTTCTGACTCTCTCTGTTTCTCCCCCAGTTCTGACTCTCTCTGTTTCTGTCTCTCTCTGTTTCTCCCCCAGTTCTGACTCTCTCTGTTTCTGTCTCTCTCTGTTTCTCCCCCAGTTCTGTCTCTCTCTGTTTCTGACTCTCTTTGTTTCTCCCCCAGTTCTGTCTCTCTCTGTTTCAGTCTCTCTCTGTTTCTGTCTCTCTCTGTTTCTGTCTCTCTCTGTTTCTCCCCCAGTTCTGTCTCTCTCTGTTTCTGACACTCTCTGTTTCTCCCCCAGTTCTGTCTCTCTCTCTGTTTCTGTCTCTCTCTGTTTCTCCCCCAGTTCTGTCTCTCTCTGTTTCTGTCTCTCTCTGTTTCTTCCCCAGTTCTGTCTCTCTCTGTTTCTGTCTCTCTCTTTTTCTCTCCCAGTTCTGTCTCTCTCTGTTTCTGTCTCTCTCTGCTTCTCTCCCAGTTCTGTCTCTCTCTGTTTCTCCCTCAGTTCTGTCTCTCTCTGCTTCTCTCCCAGTTCTGTCTCTCTCTGTTTCTGTCTCTCTCTTTTTCTCTCCCAGTTCTGACTCTCTCTGTTTCTGTCTCTCTCTGCATCTCTCCTAGTTCTGTCTCTCTCTGTTTCTCCCCCAGTTCTGTCTCTCTGTTTCTGTCTCTCTCTGTTTCTCCCCCAGTTCTGTCTCTCTCTCTGTTTCTGTCTCTCTCTGTTTCTCCCCCATTTCTGTCTCTCTCTGTTTCTCCCCCAGTTCTGTCTCTCTTTTTCTCCCCAGTTCTGTCTCTCTCTGTTTCTCTCCCAGTTCTGTCTCTCTCTGATTCTCCCCCAGTTCTGTCTCTCTCTGATTCTCCCCCAGTTCTGTCTCTCTCTTCTTCTCCCCCAGTTCTGTCTCTCTCTGTTTCTCCACCAGCTCTGTCTCTCTTTTTCTCCCCAGTTCTGTCTAACTCTGTTTCTCCCCCAGTTGTGTCTCTCACTGTTTCTCCCCCAGTTCTGTCTCTCTTTTTCTCCCCAGTTCTGTCTCTCTCTGTTTCTCTCCCAGTTCTGTCTCTCTCTGATTCTCCCCCAGTTCTGTCTCTCTCTGATTCTCCCCAGTTCTGTCTCTCTCTTCTTCTCCCCCAGTTCTGTCTCTCTCTGTTTCTCCCCCAGTTCTGTCTCTCTTTTTCTCCCCCAATAGTGTCTCTCTCTTTTTCACCCCAGTTCTGTCTCTCTTTTTTCTCCCCCAGTTCTGTCTCTCTCTGTTTCTCCCCCAGTTCTGTCTCTCTCTGTCTCTCTCTGTTTCTGTCTCATTGTTTCTAACCCAGTTCTGTCTCTCTTTTTCTCCCCCAGTTCTGTCTCTCTTTTTCTCCCCCAGTTCTGTCTCTCTGTGTCTCCTCCAGTTCTGTCTCTCTCCAATTCTCCCCCAGTTCTGTATCTCTTTTTCTCCCCCAGTTCTGTCTCTCTCTGTTTCTCCCCCAGTTCTGTCTCTCTCTGTTTCTCCCCCAGTTCTGTCTCTCTCTGTCTCTCTCTGTTTCTGTCTCTCTGTTTCTCCCCAGTTCTGTCTCTCTTTTCTCCCCAGTTCTGTCTCTCTCTGTTTCTCCCCCAGTTCTGTCTCTCTCTGTTTCTCCCCCAGTTCTGTCTCTCTCCGATTCTCCCCCAGTTCTGTATCTCTTTTTCTCCCCCAGTTCTGTCTCTCTCTGTTTCTCCCCCAGTTCTGTCTCTCTCTGTTTCTCCCCCAGTTCTGTCTCTCTCTGTCTCTCTCTGTTTCTGTCTCTCTGTTTCTCCCCCAGTTCTGTCTCTCTTTTTCTCCACCAGCTCTGTCTCTCTTTTTCTCCCCCAGTTCTGTCTAACTCTGTTTCTCCCCCAGTTGTGTCTCTCTCTGTTTCTCCCCCAGTTCTGTCTCTCTTTTTCTCCCCCAGTTCTGTCTCTCTCTGTTTCTCTCCCAGTTCTGTCTCTCTCTGATTCTCCCCCAGTTCTGTCTCTCTCTGATTCTCCCCCAGTTCTGTCTCTCTCTTCTTCTCCCCCAGTTCTGTCTCTCTCTGTTTCTCCCCCAGTTCTGTCTCTCTTTTTCTCCCCCAATAGTGTCTCTCTCTTTTTCACCCCCAGTTCTGTCTCTCTTTTTCTCCCCCAGTTCTGTCTCTCTCTGTTTCTCCCCCAGTTCTGTCTCTCTCTGTCTCTCTCTGTTTCTGTCTCTCTGTTTCTAACCCAGTTCTGTCTCTCTTTTTCTCCCCCAGTTCTGTCTCTCTTTTTCTCCCCCAGTTCTGTCTCTCTGTGTCTCCTCCAGTTCTGTCTCTCTCCGATTCTCCCCCAGTTCTGTATCTCTTTTTCTCCCCCAGTTCTGTCTCTCTCTGTTTCTCCCCCAGTTCTGTCTCTCTCTGTTTCTCCCCCAGTTCTGTCTCTCTCTGTCTCTCTCTGTTTCTGTCTCTCTGTTTCTCCCCCAGTTCTGTCTCTCTTTTTCTCCCCCAGTTCTGTCTCTCTCTGTTTCTCCCCCAGTTCTGTCTCTCTGTTTTCACCCATTTCTGTCTCTCTTTTTCTCCCCCAGTTCTGTCTCTCTGTTTCTCCTGTTCTGTCTCTCCGATTCTCCCCCAGTTCTGTCTCTCTCTGATTCTCCCCCAGTTCTGTCTCTCTCTGATTCTCCCCCAGTTCTGTCTCTCTCTGTTTCTCCCCCAGTTCTGTCTCTCTCTGTTTCTCCCCCAGTTCTGTCTCTCTCTCTGTTTCTGTCTCTGTCTCTCTCTGTTTCTCCCCCAGTTCTGTCTCACTGTTTCTGTCTCTCTCTGTTTCTGTCTCTCTCTGTTTCTCCCCCAGTTCTGTCTCTCTCTGTTTCACCCCCCAGTTCTGTCTCTCTCTGTTTCTGTCTCTCTCTGTTTCTCCCCCAGTTCTGACTCTCTCTGTTTCTGTCTCTCTCTGTTTCTCCCCCAGTTCTGTCTCTCTCTGTTTCTGTCTCTCTCTGTTTCTCCCCCAGTTCTGACTCTCTCTGTTTCTGTCTCTCTCTGTTTCTCCCCCAGTTCTGACTCTCTCTGTTTCTGTCTCTCTCTGTTTCTCCCCCAGTTCTGTCTCTCTCTGTTTCTCCCCCAGTTCTGACTCTCTCTGTTTCTGTCTCTCTCTGTTTCTCCCCCAGTTCTGACTCTCTCTGTTTCTGTCTCTCTCTGTTTCTCCCCCAGTTCTGTCTCTCTCTGTTTCTGTCTCTCTCTGTTTCTTCCCCAGTTCTGTCTCTCTCTGTTTCTGTCTCTCTCTTTTTCTCTCCCAGTTCTGTCTCTCTCTGTTTCTGTCTCTCTCTGCTTCTCTCCCAGTTCTGTCTCTCTCTGTTTCTCCCTCAGTTCTGTCTCTCTCTGCTTCTCTCCCAGTTCTGTCTCTCTCTGTTTCTGTCTCTCTCTTTTTCTCTCCCAGTTCTGACTCTCTCTGTTTCTGTCTCTCTCTGCATCTCTCCTAGTTCTGTCTCTCTCTGTTTCTCCCTCAGTTCTGTCTCTCTCTGCTTCTCCCCCAGTTCTGTCTCTCTCTGTTTCTCCCCCAGTTCTCTCTCTCTCTCTGTTTCTCCCCCAGTTCTGTCTCTCTCTCTGTTTGTGTCTCTCTCTGTTTCACCCCCATTTCTGTCTCTCTCTGTTTCTCCCCCAGTTCTGTCTCTCTTTTTCTCCCCAGTTCTGTCTCTCTCTGTTTCTCTCCCAGTTCTGTCTCTCTCTGATTCTCCCCCAGTTCTGTCTCTCTCTGATTCTCCCCCAGTTCTGTCTCTCTCTTCTTCTCCCCCAGTTCTGTCTCTCTCTGTTTCTCCCCCAGTTCTGTCTCTCTTTTTCTCCCCCAGTTCTGTCTAACTCTGTTTCTCCCCCAGTTCTGTCTCTCTTTTTCTCCCCCAGTTCTGTCTCTCTCTGTTTCTCTCCCAGTTCTGTCTCTCTCTGATTCTCTCCCAGTTCTGTCTCTCTCTGATTCTCCCCCAGTTCTGTCTCTCTCTGATTCTCCCCCAGTTCTGTCTCTCTCTTCTTCTCCCCCAGTTCTGTCTCTCTCTGTTTCTCCCCCAGTTCTGTCTCTCTGTTTCTCCCCAGTTCTGTCTCTCTTTTTCTCCCCCAATAGTGTCTCTCTCTTTTTCACCCCCAGTTCTGTCTCTCTTTTTCTCCCCCAGTTCTGTCTCTCTCTGTTTCTCCCCCAGTTCTGTCTCTCTCTGTCTCTCTCTGTTTCTGTCTCTCTGTTTCTCCCCCAGTTCTGTCTCTCTTTTTCTCCCCCAGTTCTGTCTCTCTTTTTCTCCCCCAGTTCTGTCTCTCTCCGATTCTCCCCCAGTTCTGTCTCTCTCTGATTCTCCCCCAGATCTGTCTCTCTCTGATTCTCCCCCAGTTCTGTCTCTCTCTGTTTCTCCCCCAGTTCTGTCTCTCTCTGTTTCTGACACTCTCTGTTTCTCCCCCAGTTCTGTCTCTCTCTCTGTTTCTGTCTCTCTCTGTTTCTCCCCCAGTTCTGTCTCTCTCTGTTTCTGTCTCTCTCTGTTTCTTCCCCAGTTCTGTCTCTCTCTGTTTCTGTCTCTCTCTTTTTCTCTCCCAGTTCTGTCTCTCTCTGTTTCTGTCTCTCTCTGCTTCTCTCCCAGTTCTGTCTCTCTCTGTTTCTCCCTCAGTTCTGTCTCTCTCTGCTTCTCTCCCAGTTCTGTCTCTCTCTGTTTCTGTCTCTCTCTGCTTCTCTCCCAGTTCTGTCTCTCTCTGTTTCTCTCCCAGTTCTGACACTCTGTTTCTCCCCCAGTTCTGTCTCTCTCTCTGTTTCTGTCTCTCTCTGTTTCTCTCCCAGTTCTGTCTCTCTCTCTGTTTCTGTCTCTCTCTGTTTCTCCCCCAGTTCTGTCTCTCTCTGTTTCTGTCTCTCTCTTTTTCTCTCCCAGTTCTGACTCTCTCTGTTTCTGTCTCTCTCTGCATCTCTCCTAGTTCTGTCTCTCTCTGTTTCTCCCTCAGTTCTGTCTCAGTTCTGTCTCTCTCTGCTTCTCCCCCAGTTCTGTCTCTCTCTGTTTCTCCCCCAGTTCTCTCTCTCTCTCTGTTTCTCCCCCTCCCCCAGTTCTGTCTCTCTCTCTGTTTGTGTCTCTCTCTGTTTCTCCCCCATTTCTGTCTCTCTCTGTTTCTCCCCAGTTCTGTCTCTCTTTTTCTCCCCAGTTCTGTCTCTGTCTCTCTTCTGTTTCTCTCCCCCAGTTCTGTCTCTCTCTGATTCTCCCCCTGTCTCTCTCTTTCTCCCCCAGTTCTGTCTCTCTTTTTCTCCCCCAGTTCTGTCTCTCTCTGATTTCTCCCCAGTTCTGTCTCTCTCTTCTTTTCTCCCCCAGTTCTGTCTCTCTCTGTTTCTCCCCCAGTTCTGTCTCTCTTTTCTCCCCCAGTTCTGTCTAACTTCTGTTTCCCCCAGTTCTGTCTCTCTCTTTTCTCCCCCAGTTCTGTCTCTCTCTTTTCTGTCTCTCTCTGTTTCCCCCAGTTCTGTCTCTCTCTGTTTCTCCCCCAGTTCTGTCTCTCTCTGTTCTCTCCCCCAGTTCTGTCTCTCTCTGTTTCTCCCCCAGTTCTGTCTCTCTCTCCCCCAGTTCTGTCTCTCTCTTCTCCCCCAGTTCTGTCTCTCTCTGTTTCTCCCCCAGTTCTGTCTTCTGTCTCTTTTCTCCCCCAGTTCTGTCTCTCTCTTTTCTCCCCCAGTTCTGTCTCTCTGTTTCTCCCCAGTTCTCTCCCCCAGTTCTGTCTCTCTCTGATTCTCCCCCAGTTCTGTCTCTCTCTTCTCTCTGTTTCTCCCCCAGTTCTCCCCTGATTCAGTTCTGTCTCTCTCTGATTTCTCCCCCTGTTCTCTCTGATTCTCCCCCAGTTCTGTCTCTCTCTGTTTCCCCCAGTCCCCTGTTTCTCCCCCAGTTCTGTCTCTCTCTGTTTCTGAGTTCTGTCTCTCTCTTTTCTCCCCCAGTTCTGTCTCTCTTTTTCTCCCCCAATAGTGTCTCTCTTTTTTCTCCCCCAGTTCTGTCTCTCTTTTTCTCCCCCAGTTCTGTCTCTCTCTGTTTCTCCCCAGTTCTGTCTCTCTCTGTCTTCTCTGTTTCTGTCTCTCTGTTTCTCCCCCAGTTCTGTCTCTCTTTTTCTCCCCCAGTTCTGTCTCTCTTTTTCTCCCCCAGTTCTGTCTCTCTGTGTCTCCTCCAGTTCTGTCTCTCTCCGATTCTCCCCCAGTTCTGTCTCTCTCTGATTCTCCCCCAGATCTGTCTCTCTCTGATTCTCCCCCAGTTCTGTCTCTCTCTGTTTCTCCCCCAGTTCTGTCTCTCTCTGTTTCTCCCCCAGTTCTGTCTCTCTTTGTTTCTCCCCCAGTTCTGTCTCTCTCTGATTCTCCCTCAGTTCTGTCTCTCTCTGATTCTCCCCCAGCTCTGTCTCTCTCTGATTCTCCCCCAGTTCTGTCTCTCTCTGATTCTCCCCCATGTCTGTCTCTCTCTGATTCTCCCCCAGTTCTGTCTCTCTCTGATTCTCCCTCGGTTCTGTCCCTCTCTGTTTCTCCCCCAGTTCTGTCTCTCTCTGTTTCTGACACTCTCTGTTTCTCCCCCAGTTCTGTCTCTCTCTCTGTTTCTGTCTCTCTCTGTTTCTCCCCCAGTTCTGTCTCTCTCTGTTTCTGTCTCTCTCTGTTTCTTCCCCAGTTCTGTCTCTCTCTGTTTCTGTCTCTCTCTTTTTCTCTCCCAGTTCTGTCTCTCTCTGTTTCTGTCTCTCTCTCTGCTTCTCTCCCAGTTCTGTCTCTCTCTGTTCTGTCTCTCTCTGTTTCTCCCTCAGTTCTGTCTCTCTCTGTCTTCTCTGTTTCTCCCCCAGTTCTGTCTCTCTCTGTTTCTGTCTCTCTCTGTTTCTTCTGTCTCTCCCTCTCCCTGTTCTGTCTCTCTCTGTTTCTCCCCCAGTTCTGACTCTCTGTTTCTCCCCCAGTTCTGTCTCTCTCTCTGTTTCTGTCTCTCTCTGTTTCTCCCCAGTTCTGTCTCTCTCTCTGTTTCTGTCTCTCTCTGTTTCTCCCCCAGTTCTGTCTCTCTCTGTTTCTGTCTCTCTCTTTTCTCTCCCAGTTCTGTCTCTCTCTGTTTCTGTCTCTCTCTGCATCTCTCCCAGTTCTGTCTCTCTCTGTTTCTCCCTCAGTTCTGTCTCTCTCTGCTTCTCTCCCAGTTCTGTCTCTCTCTGTTTCTGTCTTCTTTCTCCCCAGTTCTCTCTCTGTTTCTGTCTCTGTTTGCTCCCCAGTTCTGTCTCTCTCTGTTTCTTCAGTTCTGTCTCTCTCTGCTTCTCCCCAGTTCTGTCTCTCTCTGTTTCTCCCCCAGTTCTCTCTCTCTCTCTGTTTCTCCCCCAGTTCTGTCTCTCTCTCTGTTTGTGTCTCTCTCTGTTTCTCCCCCATTTCTGTCTCTCTCTGTTTCTCCCCCAGTTCTGTCTCTCTTTTTCTCCCCAGTTCTGTCTCTCTCTGTTTCTCTCCCAGTTCTGTCTCTCTCTGATTCTCCCCAGTTCTGTCTCTCTCTGATTCTCCCCCAGTTCTGTCTCTCTCTTCTTCTCCCCCAGTTCTGTCTCTCTCTGTTTCTCCCCCAGTTCTGTCTCTCTTTTTCTCCCCCAGTTCTGTCTAACTCTGTTTCTCCCCCAGTTCTGTCTCTCTTTTTCTCCCCCAGTTCTGTCTCTCTCTGTTTCTCTCCCAGTTCTGTCTCTCTCTGATTCTCTCCCTGTTCTGTCTCTCTCTGATTCTCCCCCAGTTCTGTCTCTCTCTGATTCTCCCCCAGTTCTGTCTCTCTCTTCTTCTCCCCCAGTTCTGTCTCTCTCTGTTTCTCCCCCAGTTCTGTCTCTCTGTTTCTCCCCCAGTTCTGTCTCTCTTTTTCTCCCCCAATAGTGTCTCTCTCTTTTTCACCCCCAGTTCTGTCTCTCTTTTTCTCCCCCAGTTCTGTCTCTCTCTGTTTCTCCCCCAGTTCTGTCTCTCTCTGTCTCTCTCTGTTTCTGTCTCTCTGTTTCTCCCCCAGTTCTGTCTCTCTTTTTCTCCCCCAGTTCTGTCTCTCTTTTTCTCCCCCAGTTCTGTCTCTCTCCGATTCTCCCCCAGTTCTGTCTCTCTCTGATTCTCCCCCAGATCTGTCTCTCTCTGATTCTCCCCCAGTTCTGTCTCTCTCTGTTTCTCCCCCAGTTCTGTCTCTCTCTGTTTCTGACACTCTCTGTTTCTCCCCCAGTTCTGTCTCTCTCTCTGTTTCTGTCTCTCTCTGTTTCTCCCCCAGTTCTGTCTCTCTCTGTTTCTGTCTCTCTCTGTTTCTTCCCCAGTTCTGTCTCTCTCTGTTTCTGTCTCTCTCTTTTTCTCTCCCAGTTCTGTCTCTCTCTGTTTCTGTCTCTCTCTGCTTCTCTCCCAGTTCTGTCTCTCTCTGTTTCTCCCTCAGTTCTGTCTCTCTCTGCTTCTCTCCCAGTTCTGTCTCTCTCTGTTTCTGTCTCTCTCTGCTTCTCTCCCAGTTCTGTCTCTCTCTGTTTCTCTCCCAGTTCTGACACTCTGTTTCTCCCCCAGTTCTGTCTCTCTCTCTGTTTCTGTCTCTCTCTGTTTCTCTCCCAGTTCTGTCTCTCTCTCTGTTTCTGTCTCTCTCTGTTTCTCCCCCAGTTCTGTCTCTCTCTGTTTCTGTCTCTCTCTTTTTCTCTCCCAGTTCTGACTCTCTCTGTTTCTGTCTCTCTCTGCATCTCTCCTAGTTCTGTCTCTCTCTGTTTCTCCCTCAGTTCTGTCTCTCTCTGCTTCTCCCCCAGTTCTGTCTCTCTCTGTTTCTCCCCCAGTTCTCTCTCTCTCTCTGTTTCTCCCCCAGTTCTGTCTCTCTCTCTGTTTGTGTCTCTCTCTGTTTCTCCCCCATTTCTGTCTCTCTCTGTTTCTCCCCCAGTTCTGTCTCTCTTTTTCTCCCCAGTTCTGTCTCTCTCTGTTTCTCTCCCAGTTCTGTCTCTCTCTGATTCTCCCCCAGTTCTGTCTCTCTCTGATTCTCCCCCAGTTCTGTCTCTCTCTTCTTCTCCCCCAGTTCTGTCTCTCTCTTCTTCTCCCCCAGTTCTGTCTCTCTCTGTTTCTCCCCCAGTTCTGTCTCTCTTTTTCTCCCCCAGTTCTGTCTAACTCTGTTTCTCCCCCAGTTCTGTCTCTCTTTGTCTCTCCCCCAGTTCTGTCTCTCTCTGTTTCTCTCCCAGTTCTGTCTCTCTCTGTTCTCTCCCAGTTCTGTCTCTGATTCTCCCCCAGTTCTGTCTCTCTCTGTTTCTCCCCCAGTTCTGTCTCTCTCTGTCTTCTCTTTTTCCCCCCAGTTCTGTCTCTCTCTGTTTCTCCCCCAGTTCTGTCTCTCTCTGTTTCTCCCCCAGTTCTGTCTCTCTGAGTTCTCTCCCTCCCCCAGTTCTGTTCTGTCTCTCTCTGATTCTCCCCCAGTCTGTCTCTCTCTGATTCTCCCCAGTTCTGTCTCTCTCTGTTTCTCCCCCAGTTCTGTCTCTCTCCCCCAGTTCTGTCTCTCTGTTTCTCCCCAGTTCTGTCTCTCTCTGTTCTGTCTCTCTCTGTTTCTCCCCCAGTTCTGTCTCTCTGTTTCTCCCCAGTTCTGTCTCTCTTTTTCTCCCCCAATAGTGTCTCTCTTTTTCACCCCCAGTTCTGTCTCTCTTTTTCTCCCCCAGTTCTGTCTCTCTCTGTTTCTCCCCCAGTTCTGTCTCTCTCTGTCTCTCTCTGTTTCTGTCTCTCTGTTTCTCCCCCAGTTCTGTCTCTCTTTTTCTCCCCCAGTTCTGTCTCTCTTTTTCTCCCCCAGTTCTGTCTCTCTGTGTCTCCTCCAGTTCTGTCTCTCTCCGATTCTCCCCCAGTTCTGTCTCTCTCTGATTCTCCCCCAGATCTGTCTCTCTCTGATTCTCCCCCAGTTCTGTCTCTCTCTGTTTCTCCCCCAGTTCTGTCTCTCTCTGTTTCTCCCCCAGTTCTGTCTCTCTTTGTTTCTCCCCCAGTTCTGTCTCTCTCTGATTCTCCCTCAGTTCTGTCTCTCTCTGATTCTCCCCCAGCTCTGTCTCTCTCTGATTCTCCCCCAGTTCTGTCTCTCTCTGATTCTCCCCCATGTCTGTCTCTCTCTGATTCTCCCCCAGTTCTGTCTCTCTCTGATTCTCCCTCGGTTCTGTCCCTCTCTGTTTCTCCCCCAGTTCTGTCTCTCTCTGTTTCTGACACTCTCTGTTTCTCCCCCAGTTCTGTCTCTCTCTCTGTTTCTGTCTCTCTCTGTTTCTCCCCCAGTTCTGTCTCTCTCTGTTTCTGTCTCTCTCTGTTTCTTCCCCAGTTCTGTCTCTCTCTGTTTCTGTCTCTCTCTTTTTCTCTCCCAGTTCTGTCTCTCTCTGTTTCTGTCTCTCTCTGCTTCTCTCCCAGTTCTGTCTCTCTCTGTTTCTCCCTCAGTTCTGTCTCTCTCTGCTTCTCTCCCAGTTCTGTCTCTCTCTGTTTCTGTCTCTCTCTGCTTCTCTCCCAGTTCTGTCTCTCTCTGTTTCTCTCCCAGTTCTGACACTCTGTTTCTCCCCCAGTTCTGTCTCTCTCTCTGTTTCTGTCTCTCTCTGTTTCTCTCCCAGTTCTGTCTCTCTCTCTGTTTCTGTCTCTCTCTGTTTCTCCCCCAGTTCTGTCTCTCTCTGTTTCTGTCTCTCTCTTTTTCTCTCCCAGTTCTGACTCTCTCTGTTTCTGTCTCTCTCTGCATCTCTCCTAGTTCTGTCTCTCTCTGTTTCTCCCTCAGTTCTGTCTCTCTCTGCTTCTCCCCCAGTTCTGTCTCTCTCTGTTTCTCCCCCAGTTCTCTCTCTCTCTCTGTTTCTCCCCCAGTTCTGTCTCTCTCTCTGTTTGTGTCTCTCTCTGTTTCTCCCCCATTTCTGTCTCTCTCTGTTTCTCCCCCAGTTCTCTCTCTCTCTCTGTTTCTCCCCCAGTTCTGTCTCTCTCTCTGTTTGTGTCTCTCTCTGTTTCTCCCCCATTTCTGTCTCTCTCTGTTTCTCCCCCAGTTCTGTCTCTCATTTTCTCCCCAGTTCTGTCTCTCTCTGTTTCTCTCCCAGTTCTGTCTCTCTCTGATTCTCCCCCAGTTCTGTCTCTCTCTGATTCTCCCCCAGTTCTGTCTCTCTCTTCTTCTCCCCCAGTTCTGTCTCTCTCTTCTTCTCCCCCAGTTCTGTCTCTCTCTGTTTCTCCCCCAGTTCTGTCTCTCTTTTTCTCCCCCAGTTCTGTCTAACTCTGTTTCTCCCCCAGTTCTGTCTCTCTTTTTCTCCCCCAGTTCTGTCTCTCTCTGTTTCTCTCCCAGTTCTGTCTCTCTCTGATTCTCTCCCAGTTCTGTCTCTCTCTGATTCTCCCCCAGTTCTGTCTCTCTCTGATTCTCCCCCAGTTCTGTCTCTCTCTTCTTCTCCCCCAGTTCTGTCTCTCTCTGTTTCTCCCCCAGTTCTGTCTCTCTGTTTCTCCCCCAGTTCTGTCTCTCTTTTTCTCCCCCAATAGTGTCTCTCTCTTTTTCACCCCCAGTTCTGTCTCTCTTTTTCTCCCCCAGTTCTGTCTCTCTCTGTTTCTCCCCCAGTTCTGTCTCTCTCTGTCTCTCTCTGTTTCTGTCTCTCTGTTTCTCCCCCCCCAGTTCTGTCTCTCTTTTTCTCCCCCAGTTCTGTCTCTCTTTTTCTCCCCCAGTTCTGTCTCTCTGTGTCTCCTCCAGTTCTGTCTCTCTCCGATTCTCCCCCAGTTCTGTCTCTCTCTGATTCTCCCCCAGATCTGTCTCTCTCTGATTCTCCCCCAGTCTCCCCAGTTCTGTCTCTCTCTGTTTCTCCCCCAGTTCTGTCTCTCTCTGTTTCTCCCCCAGTTCTGTCTCTCTTTGTTTCTCCCCCAGTTCTGTCTCTCTCTGATTCTCCCTCAGTTCTGTCTCTCTCTGATTCTCCCCCAGCTCTGTCTCTCTCTGATTCTCCCCCAGTTCTGTCTCTCTCTTCTTCTCCCCCAGTTCTGTCTCTCTCTGTTTCTCCACCAGCTCTGTCTCTCTTTTTCTCTCCCAGTTCTGTCTAACTCTGTTTCTCCCCCAGTTGTGTCTCTCTCTGTTTCTCCCCCAGTTCTGTCTCTCTTTTTCTCCCCCAGTTCTGTCTCTCTCTGTTTCTCTCCCAGTTCTGTCTCTCTCTGATTCTCCCCCAGTTCTGTCTCTCTCTGATTCTCCCCCAGTTCTGTCTCTCTCTTCTTCTCCCCCAGTTCTGTCTCTCTCTGTTTCTCCCCCAGTTCTGTCTCTTTTTTTCTCCCCCAATAGTGTCTCTCTCTTTTTCACCCCCAGTTCTGTCTCTCTTTTTCTCCCCCAGTTCTGTCTCTCTCTGTTTCTCCCCCAGTTCTGTCTCTCTCTGTTTCTGTCTCTCTGTTTCTCCCCCAGTTCTGTCTCTCTTTTTCTCCCCCAGTTCTGTCTCTCTGTGTCTCCTCCAGTTCTGTCTCTCTCCGATTCTCCCCCAGTTCTGTATCTCTTTTTCTCCCCCAGTTCTGTCTCTCTCTGTTTCTCCCCCAGTTCTGTCTCTCTCTGTTTCTGTCTCTCTCGGTTTCTCCCCCAGTTCTGTCTCTCTTTTTCTCCCCCAGTTCTGTCTAACTCTGTTTCTCCCCCAGTTCTGTCTCTCTTTTTCTCCCCCAGTTCTGTCTCTCTCTGTTTCTCTCCCAGTTCTGTCTCTCTCTGATTCTCTCCCAGTTCTGTCTCTCTCTGATTCTCCCCCAGTTCTGTCTCTCTCTGATTCTCCCCCAGTTCTGTCTCTCTCTTCTTCTCCCCCAGTTCTGTCTCTCTCTGTTTCTCCCCCAGTTCTGTCTCTCTGTTTCTCCCCCAGTTCTGTCTCTCTTTTTCTCCCCCAATAGTGTCTCTCTCTTTTTCACCCCCAGTTCTGTCTCTCTTTTTCTCCCCCAGTTCTGTCTCTCTCTGTTTCTCCCCCAGTTCTGTCTCTCTCTGTCTCTCTCTGTTTCTGTCTCTCTGTTTCTCCCCCAGTTCTGTCTCTCTTTTTCTCCCCCAGTTCTGTCTCTCTTTTTCTCCCCCAGTTCTGTCTCTCTGTGTCTCCTCCAGTTCTGTCTCTCTCCGATTCTCCCCCAGTTCTGTCTCTCTCTGATTCTCCCCCAGATCTGTCTCTCTCTGATTCTCCCCCAGTTCTGTCTCTCTCTGTTTCTCCCCCAGTTCTGTCTCTCTCTGTTTCTCCCCAGTTCTGTCTCTCTTTGTTTCTCCCCCAGTTCTGTCTCTCTCTGATTCTCCCTCAGTTCTGTCTCTCTCTGATTCTCCCCCAGCTCTGTCTCTCTCTGATTCTCCCCCAGTTCTGTCTCTCTCTGATTCTCCCCCATGTCTGTCTCTCTCTGATTCTCCCCCAGTTCTGTCTCTCTCTGATTCTCCCTCGGTTCTGTCCCTCTCTGTTTCTCCCCCAGTTCTGTCTCTCTCTGTTTCTCCCCCAGTTCTGTCTCTCTCTGTTTCTCCCCCAGTTCTGTCTCTCTCTCTGTTTCTGTCTCTGTCTCTCTCTGTTTCTCCCCCAGTTCTGTCTCACTGTTTCTGTCTCTCTCTGTTTCTGTCTCTCTCTGTTTCTCCCCCAGTTCTGTCTCTCTCTGTTTCTGACACTCTCTGTTTCTCCCCCAGTTCTGTCTCACTGTTTCTGTCTCTCTCTGTTTCTGTCTCTCTCTGTTTCTCCCCCAGTTCTGTCGCTCTCTGTTTCTCCCCCAGTTCTGTCTCTCTCTGTTTCTGACTCTCTTTGTTTCTCCCCCAGTTCTGTCTCTCTCTGTTTCAGTCTCTCTCTGTTTCTGTCTCTCTCTGTTTCTGTCTCTCTCTCTGTTTCTCTCCCTGACACTCTCTGTTTCTCCCCCAGTTCTGTCTCTCTCTGTTTCTGTTTCTCACTGTCTCTCTGTTTCTCCCCCCAGTTCTGTCTCTCTCTGTTTCTGTCTCTCTGTTTCTCCCCCAGTTCTGTCTCTGTCTTCTGTCTCTCTCTCTGTTTCTCCCCCCCCAGTTCTGTCTCTCTCTGTTTCTGTCTCTCTCTGTTTCTCCCCCAGTTCTGTCTCTGTCTCTGACTCTCTCTGTTTCTCCCCCAGTTCTGTTTCTGTCTCTCTCTGTTTCTGTCCCCTCCCCCAGTTCTGTCTCTCTCTGTTTCTGTCTCTCTCTGTTTCTCCCCCAGTTCTGTCTCCTCTGTTTCTGTCTCTCTCTGTTTCTCCCCCAGTTCTGTCTCTCTCTGTTCTGACTCTCTCTTTCTGTCTCTCTCTGTTTCTGTCTCTCTCTGTTTCTCCCCCAGTTCTGTCTCTGTTCTGTCTCTCTGTTTCTCTCCCCAGTTCTGTCTCTCTCTGTTTCTGTCTCTCTTTGTTTCTCCCCCAGTTCCCAGTTCTGACTCTCTCTGTTTCTGTCTCTCTCTGTTTCTCCCCCAGTTCTGTCTCTCTCTGTTTCTGACTCTCTTTTTCTGTTTCTCCCCCCCAGTTCTGTCTCTCTCTGTTTCTGACTCTCTTTGTTTCTCCCCAGTTCTGTCTCTCTGTTTCTGTTTCTCTGACTCTCTTTGTTTCTCCCCCAGTTCTGTCTCTCTCTGTTTCTGACTCTCTTTGTTTCTCCCCCAGTTCTGACTCTCTCTGTTTCTGTCTCTCTCTGTTTCCCCCAGTCTGTCTCTCTCTGTTTCTGTCTCTTTGTTTCTCCCCCAGTTCTGTCTCTCTCTGTTTCAGTCTCCCTGTTTCTGTCTCTCTCTGTTTCTGTCTCTCTCTGTTTCTCCCCCAGTTCTGACTCTCTCTGTTTCTGTTCTCTCTGTTTCTGTTCTGTCCTCTCTGTTTCTGACTCTCTTTGTTTCTCCCCAGTTCTGACTCTCTCTGTTTCTGTTTCTCTTTGTTTCTCCCCCAGTTCTGTTCTCTGTTTCAGTCTCTCTCTGTTTCTGTCTCTCTCTGTTTCTGTCTCTCTCTGTTTCTCCCCAGTTCTTTCTCCCCCAGTTCTGTCTCTCTCTGTTTCTCTCTCTCTGTTTCTGTCTCTCTCTGTTTCTGTCTCTCTCTGTTTCTCCCCCAGCTCTGTCTCTCTCTGTTTCTGTCTCTCTCTGTTTCTCCCCCAGTTCTGTCTCTCTCTGTTTCTGTCTCTCTCTGTTTCTCCCCCAGTTCTGTCTCTCTCTGTTTCTGTCTCTCTCTGTTTCTCCCCCAGTTCTGTCTCTCTCTCTCTGTTTCTCTCTCTGTTTCTGTCTCTCTCTTTTTCTCTCCCAGTTCTGTCTCTCTCTGTTTCTGTCTCTCTCTGCTTCTCTCCCAGTTCTGTCTCTCTCTGTTTCTCCCTCAGTTCTGTCTCTCTCTGCTTCTCCCCCAGTTCTGTCTCTCTCTGTTTCTCCCCCAGTTCTCTCTCTCTCTCTGTTTCTCCCCCAGTTCTGTCTCTCTCTCTGTTTGTGTCTCTCTCTGTTTCTCCCCCATTTCTGTCTCTCTCTGTTTCTCCCCCAGTTCTGTCTCTCTTTTTCTCCCCAGTTCTGTCTCTCTCTGATTCTCCCCCAGTTCTGTCTCTCTCTTCTTCTCCCCCTGTTCTGTCTCTCTCTTCTTCTCCCCCAGTTCTGTCTCTCTCTGTTTCTCCCCCAGTTCTGTCTCTCTTTTTCTCCCCCAGTTCTGTCTAACTCTGTTTCTCCCCCAGTTCTGTCTCTCTTTTTCTCCCCCAGTTCTGTCTCTCTCTGTTTCTCTCCCAGTTCTGTCTCTCTCTGATTCTCCCCCAGTTCTGTCTCTCTCTGATTCTCCCCCAGTTCTGTCTCTCTCTTCTTCTCCCCCAGTTCTGTCTCTCTCTGTTTCTCCCCCAGTTCTGTCTCTCTTTTTCTCCCCCAATAGTGTCTCTCTCTTTTTCACCCCCAGTTCTGTCTCTCTTTTTCTCCCCCAGTTCTGTCTCTCTCTGTTTCTCCCCCAGTTCTGTCTCTCTCTGTCTCTCTCTGTTTCTGTCTCTCTGTTTCTCCCTCAGTTCTGTCTCTCTTTTTCTCCCCCAGTTCTGTCTCTATTTTTCTCCCCCAGTTCTGTCTCTCTGTGTCTCCTCCAGTTCTGTCTCTCTCCGATTCTCCCCCAGTTCTGTCTCTCTCTGATTCTCCCCCAGATCTGTCTCTCTCTGATTCTCCCCCAGTTCTGTCTCTCTCTGTTTCTCCCCCAGTTCTGTCTCTCTCTCTTTCTCCCCCAGTTCTGTCTCTCTTTGTTTCTCCCCCAGTTCTGTCTCTCTCTGATTCTCCCTCAGGTCTGTCTCTCTCTGATTCTCCCCCAGCTCTGTCTCTCTCTGATTCTCCCCCAGTTCTGTCTCTCTCTGATTCTCCCCCATGTCTGTCTCTCTCTGATTCTCCCCCAGTTCTGTCTCTCTCTGATTCTCCCTCGGTTCTGTCCCTCTCTGTTTCTCCCCCAGTTCTGTCTCTCTCTGTTTCTCCCCCAGTTCTGTATCTCTCTGATTCTCCCTCAGTTCTGTCTCTCTCTGTTTCTCCCCCAGTTCTGTCTCTCTCTGATTCTCCCTTAGTTCTGTCTCTCTCTGATTCTCTCCCAGTTCTGTCTCTCTCTGATTCTCCCTCAGTTCTGTCCCTCTCTGTTTCTCCCCCAGTTCTGTCTCTCTCTGTTTCTCCCCCAGTTCTGTCTCTCTCTGATTCTCCCTCAGTTCTGTCTCTCTGTGATTCTCCCCCAGCTCTGTCTCTCTCTGATTCTCCCCCAGTTCTGTCTCACTCTGATTCTCCCTCAGTCCTGTCCCTCTCTGTTTCTCCCCCAGTTCTGTCTCTCTCTGTTTCTCCCCCAGTTCTGTCTCTCTCTGATTCTCCCTCAGTTCTGTCTCTCTCTGTTTCTCCCCCAGTTCTGACTCTCTCTGATTCTCCCTCAGTTCTGTCTCTCTCTGTTTCTCCCTCAGTCCCTTGGCTCTATATGATGTAGCTTTGTTGTTTCTGTGTTTGAGAGCTGAGAGAGCTGAACTTTGAACAAGAGAAATAGAAAAAAGACCAGTGCATGTTGCCCAGGAGACCATGCAGGGTTACCAGGGTGACAAGCTGCCTCTGCAGTTTTCATCCCCTGTCAGAAAGAGAGAGAGAGAGAGAGAGAGAGAGAGAGAGAGAGAGAGAGAGAGAGAGAGAGAGAGAGAGAGAGATGGGGTGGGGTGGGGCGCAGTGGACTTGGCTATGCTATTGCAGTATTTTTACGTTGTCGAGAAGGTTTTTCAATCTGCAGTACATATCTGGTCATACCAACTTTTTCATTTCATGCTCAGTCAGCATAAGTCAGTTCTTTAGTTTGTTAACTCCCCATTGTTCAGTTCTGTTGTTTACGGAGATTTACTCCTCATTGGTTGGGTGTGTGGTTTACTAACAGTTGATTGGTTGTTGTGTCTCCAGGGGTCATTTCAGCTGGCTGCAGTTGGACCGGAGGGTTCTAGAACACGAGTTCCCCAAGAAGTCTGGACCCATCGTCCTGTACTTCTGTGTCAGGTATGGTTATATCATACATGAACACATACAAGCACAGCTGCTACATGTACCTACATATATACAGCAGGCACACACACACACACACAGTCAGACAGACGTCTGCACACCACACACTACCATGGCTCTGTGAAAAAGGCAGACGATAACTCTATAATACTATAAGAGAACGCCATTCATAATTCAGTGATACTTGTGTCTAGCTATTATATATTAGCCTCAGTGTGTCTGTGTGTGTCAAGCGTTGAGTAAGATGTTGTATCCCTGGAAAGTGGTGCTTCTGCTCTGATCTGACTCACAGTTAAGTAGCAGGGTTATAAAACCAGTTCTTTCTCCTGCCAGCCCATTTGTACTGCTCTGACAAAGGCTGATCTCTTACATAACACACGTCCTGAGTTTGTACTGCTCTGACAAAGGCTGATCTCTTACATAACACACGTCGTGAGTTTGTACTGCTCTGACAAAGGCTGATCTCTTACATAACACACGTCCTGAGTTTGTACAGCTCTGACAAAGGCTGATCTCTTACATAACACACGTCGTGAGTTTGTACTGCTCTGACAAAGGCTGATCTCTTACATAACACACGTCCTAAGTTTGTACTGCTCTGACAAAGGCTGATCTCTTACATAACACACGTCGTGAGTTTGTACTGCTCTGACAAAGGCTGATCTCTTACATAACAACGTTGTGAGTTTGCGCGTGCGTGTGTGTGCGTGTACTCACTTCTCCATGAGGTCATTGTAGTGTGACGAAAAGGTACAGGATCTGAAGTGAAATTGTCTGACCTTTCTATGCAGCTGAGGAAAGGCTACACGCACAGACAATGTTGAACAGTGTTGGTCAGTACTTCAGAAGTCCCTATAATGTGTTCTAGGCTCCAGGGACTGGTCATTGCTTAACAACATATTGAACAACCCGATGTGTTGGAGACACAACGGAACGGCTAACGATAAGTGTCTCCAAAAGGGTGTTTTATGTCATTTCCACCTACCATAGTTGCTTTGATGTGTATGGGGTGTTGTATTATTGTACTGGGTGTTGTATTATTGTACTGGGTGTTGTATTATTGTACTGGGTGTTGTATTATTGTACTGGGTGTTGTATTATTGTATGGGGTGTTGTATTATTATACTGGATGTTGTATTATTGTATGGGGTGTTGTATTATTGTATGGGGTATTGTATTATTGTATGGAGTATTGTATGGGGTGTTGTATTATTGTATGGGGTATTGTATTATTGTACTGGGTGTTGTATTATTGTACTGGCTGTTGTATTATTGTATGGGGTGTTGTATTATTGTATGGGGTGTTGTATTATTGTACTGGATGTTGTATTATTGTACTGGGTGTTGTATTATTGTATGGAGTATTGTATTATTGTACGGGGTGTTGTATTATTGTATGGGGTGTTGTATTATTGTATGGGGTATTGTATTATTGTATGGAGTATTGTATTATTGTATGGGGTGTTGTATTATTGTACTAGGTGTTGTATTATTGTATGGGGTGTTGTATTATTGTATGGGGTATTGTATTATTGTATGGGGTGTTGTATTATTGTACTGGATGTTGTATTATTGTACTGGGTGTTGTATTATTGTATGGAGTGTTGTATTATTGTATGGGGTGTTGTATTATTGTATGGGGTGTTGTATTATTGTATGGGGTGTTGTATTATTGTACGGGGTGTTGTATTATTGTATGGGGTGTTGTATTATTGTATGGGGTGTTGTATTATTGTATGGGGTATTGTATTATTGTATGGGGTGTTGTATTATTGTATGGGGTGTTGTATTATTGTATGGGGTATTGTATTATTGTATGGGGTATTGTATTATTGTATGGGGTGTTGTATTATTGTATGGGGTGTTGTATTATTGTATGGGGTGTTGTATTATTGTATGGGGTATTGTATTATTGTATGGGGTGTTGTATTATTGTATGGGGTGTTGTATTATTGTATGGGGTGTTGTATTATTGTATGGGGTGTTGTATTATTGTATGGGGTGTTGTATTATTATTGTATGGGGTGTTGTATTATTGTATGGGGTATTGTATTATTGTATGGGGTGTTGTATTATTGTATGGGGTATTGTATTATTGTATGGGGTGTATTGTATTATTGTATGGGGT
>NW_025745007.1:32500-100000 GCF_021184085.1 Oncorhynchus gorbuscha
ATCCCAGTGATGTTCTCGGCTGTCTTCACAACCCTCTGGAGGGCCTTGCGGTCGTGGACAGATCAATTCCCGTACCAGTTCATGCAACTGGTCAGGATGCTCTCGTTGGTGCAGCGGTAGTATTTGGAGAAGACATGGGGTAGCATGCCAAATTTCTTCAGCCTCCTTAGGAAGTAGAGACGCTGTTGCACCCTCTTGATGAGAGTGGTGGTGTTGTTGGTCCATGGCAAGTCCTCAGTGATGTGGACGCCGAGGAACTTAACTACTTGACGCTACCAATCCCTGTAGAGGGATAACTTCCGTCTGCAACCGCTGAATAGCACAGCGCAACAGTCAAATAATATTGCTAGAAAATATTAATATTCATGAAATCACAAGTGCAATATTTTGAAACGCACCGTTGTCTTTTGTTAATCATCTCCGATTTAGAAATTATACTTCACAGCGAAAGCAATCCAAGCATTTGTGTAAGTTTACCGATTGCCTAACATAGCATTATGTACACTTAGCATCAGGAAGCTTGGTCACGATAATCAGAAAAGCAATCAAATGAACCATTTACCTTTGGTGATCTTTGGATGTTTTCACTCACGAGACTCCCAGTTACACAGCAAATGTTCCTTTTGTTCCATAAAGATGATTTTTATACCCAAAATACCGATGTCTGTTTGTCGCGTTATGTTCAGAAATCCACAGGAAAGAGCGGTCACGACAACGCAGATGGAAATTCCAAATAGTCTTCATAATGTCCACAGAAACATGACAAACGTTTTTTATAATCATTCCAGGGGTAGTTTTTAAAATATATATTCGTTAATATATTAACTGAGTGTGTAGCTTTTTCCATAACAGCGGGAGGAACAATGGCCGGTTTACTCAATTGCGCACTAACTCATTCTGAGAGCCCCCACCTGGCCCACTTACGCAATGTGATCCTTCATGCTCAATTTTCAAAATAAAAGCCTGAAACTATGTCTAAAGACTGTTGACACCTTAGGGAAGCCACAGAAAATGGAATCTGGTTGATGCCCCTTTTACCTTTATTTAACTAGGCAAGTCAGTTAAGAACAAATTCTTATTTTCAACAACGGCCTAGGAACAGTGGGTTAACTGCCTGTTCAGGGGCAGAACGGCAGATTTGTACCTTGTCAGCTCGGGGATTTGAACTTGCAACCTTTCAGTTGGAAGGCTTTAAATGGAGGACAGGCACGCATAGGAAAACAGACGTTTCAAAATAAGAGGCTCTTCCTGATTGGATTATCCTCAGGCTTTCGCCTGCAATATCAGTTCTGTTATAACCACAGACAATACTTTTTACAGTTTTGGAAACTTTATAGTGTTTTCTATCCTAATCTGTCAATTATATGCATATTCTAGCATCTGCTCATGAGAAATAGGCCGTTTACTTTGGGAAGGTTATTTTTCCAAACATAAAAATAGTGCCCCCTGGCTTCAAGAGGTTAAAACTGCTGACTTTCTCTACTGCAGTCCCGTTGATGTGGATTGTGGCGTGTTCCTTTCTCTGCCTCCTGAAGTCAACAATCAACTCCTTTGTTTTGTTGACGTTGAGGGAGAGGTTGTTGTCCTGGCACCATAATGCCAGTTCATTGACCTCCTCCCTACAGGCTGACTCGCCGTTGTTGGTTATCAGGCCTAAAAATCATAGTGTTGTCAGAAAACTTGAGGATGGAGTTGGTGTCGTGGGTGAAAGGGGAGTACAGCAGAGGGCTGAGGACACACCCCTGCGGAGGATTGTTGCCAATCCTCACAGCCTGTGTTCTGCCACATCAGGAAGTTCAGGGTCAAGTTGCAGGCTGTGGTGTCCAGCCCCAGGGCTCTGAGCTTGGTGTTGAGCTTGGAGGGAACAATAATGTTGAATGCTGAACTGTATGAACAGCGTTCTCACATAGGTGAACCTCTTGTCCAGATACGTTATGGGTGTGTGAGAACCGATGGAAATGTTATCTTCCGTGGATATGTTGGAGCGGTCGGCACATTTTTATGGGTCAAGTGATGCTGGCATTCTGGTCTTGATGTGGACCAGTACCAACCTCTAGAAGTGCTTCATGATGACCAAGGCGGAGGGATGAGTGCGAAGGGGCGATAGTCATTTGGGCATGTCACCTTGTTTTTTTTGGGCACTGGGACGATAGTGGTCTCCTTGAAGCAGGTGGAGGCTACAGCCTGGAACAGGGACAGGTTGAACATCCGAGAAGATGCTCGCCAACTGGTCAGCACACACTCCGAGGACGAGACCAGGGACACCTGGTCATCCGGAGCAGCAACAGTCCTCCAGGATGGCTCGGTATTGTCTGCCTCAAAGAGAGCATACAATATGTTAAGCTCGTCTGGTTGGTATGCGTCGGTGGGCACCACACAGCTGGATTTACCTTTGTAGTCCGTGATAGTCTGTAGTCTTGCCACATGCATCCCGAGTCTGAGTTGGCAAACATCATTTCAAGGTTGAGTCTTTATTGTCTTTTTGCGTCCCTAATGGATTCGTGGAGCTCGTATCTGCTTGCCTTGTACATGTCACACGCCACAAAGTCATCGCTGCGCGTTCTGCTGACATTGAATGCTGCAGTAATGGCTCTCTGCGTTGTTCACATATCTCCGTTCATCCAGTGGTATGGTTGGGGTATGTCCAGATTTTTATTGTGGGTACAACATCATTAACACAGGAACTGTATGGAAGCCTAATGTCTGCTGACACCTAGTGGACACTCTGCTCACTGCAGTTCTGCCACACAGTATTCTGGATCTTTTTTTATTTGATTTATTTAACCCTTTTTTAACTAGGAAAGTCCGTTAAGAACAAATTCTTATTTACAATCTATAATAATGGGTTTGGAACGACTGTGGATTGAATGAGCTTCTATTGATGTCAGTCTGGTTCCAGGCAACATAACATTTCAACATTGTGTCATGGTCTATAATACTGAAATTGTAATTTATGTTTCTGTTCATCACAGGTATTTAGAGAGTATGTCATACCTGGTGATCTATAATAATGGCTTTCATTGACTATGTGTTACAGGTTTTACATAGAGAGTATTTCCTACCTGAAGGACAATGCTACTATCGAACTCTTCTTCCTCAATGCTAAGTCCTGCATATACAAGGTAAGTTAGTCATTACCTGTAGTTGTGTTTGCATACATGTTTTTTTTTTTATCGATGATTCATCCTTCAGCAGTGTATTTATTTTCCCATTCATGGCATAACTACACCACAAGGGGGCATATGTGGGTTGTTGGGTCGTCAGTGTGATGTTTGAACAGATATCACATTAGCTAAGCTCATGCTATCTCCAGCACCAAAAGTGTTAACTGGCCTCTGCTAGCAAAATGCCTCCACCAACAGAGATGCTAACACTCCAGCAACACCCTGATGTTTTCCTAATACATCCCCAGCACTAATAGCTTAGCATATGCTAACACATAGCCAGTACTTCACACCTAATGATAGGCTGTTTATAAAGGGAGACTGGCTCACTCTGACAGGCCAACTCTGACGGGCCAACTAGTGAAGAGAGGGTCGTCTGTGAAGTCTCCAGACACGTTCCAATAGATCAAAATAGACCACGTTGCTTAATTTTTTTACTTTACATAAATCAACCTATTACCACATGAAAACACATAGTTTAGAGTTTCGCCTGGTCTCTCAGTGTCAATGTTAAACACGTGGATAAGTTGAAGAGTTGTGTTGCTTATATTGAGTCATTATAATGCAGTCATCTCCTGTCTGCGTTGATGGAGTGCATGTTTTACACTGGACCACACACATACTGACACACACACCCACACTCTGACAGAAACCCGCACGCACGCACGCACGCACGCACACACACACACACACACACACACACACACACACACACACACACACACACACACACACACACACACACACACACACACACACACACACACACACACACATTGCTAGGCCACAGCCCCATGGTGAGAGCCCATGCTGGGTGGTAGTGCACTCAGTGTTGTGTTTCACTCTGCTGTCTGATCTCTTAACCAATTAACTGCCAGCGATCGTATACAGGACATTCCTTACATACCTGACCCCTTTAGTCACTAGTCACCCCTTAACACCCACACACACTTCCCTCAGACTCCCTTCCGTGTGTGTGAGTAGGCCCAGTCCCAGCATTGCTCATCTAAGTAAACAGGATGGAGAGACAAAGTGAAAGACAGAGACTCTGTAGAATGGAGGCGAGTCACCAGTGCATTCCCGCATTCTCTCTTCCCCTATCATACTGTCATCACTGAGCTGAAGCAGAGAACACAACCCACCAGGAAGAGAGGGCAACAATTCAGGCGGGGGGAACGAGGGATAGATGAAACAAAACAATGGAGAAAAGAGTCCTGTGAAAAATGTGATAGAAAAATGTGTATTCTGTATGAATGTGTTTTTCATCATTGTATTGTAGGTACATCATTACAGTATTGTCACAGGATGAATGTGGTGTATGAAATGTGCCCCTCGCAGCTCGCTAGGATTAGTTTTATTAGCACTGCGAGTTCAGTCAAAAAAATAACCTTATCTAATGCGTTCATTCTCTCTCTCTCTCTCTCTCTCTCTCTCTCTCTCTCTCTCTCTCTCTCTCTCTCTCTGTCTGTCTGTCTGTCTGTCTGTCTGTCTGTCTGTCTGTCTGTCTGTCTGTCTGTCTGTCTGTCTGTCTGTCTGTCTGTCTGTCTGTCTGTCTGTCTGTCTCTCTGTCTGTCTCTCTGTCTCTCTCTCTCTCTCTCTCTCTCTCTCTCTCTCTCTCTCTCTCTCTCTCTCTCTCTCTCTCTCTCTCTCTCTCTCTCTCTCTCTCTCTCTCTCTCTCTCTCTCTCTCTCTATTTCTCTATTTCTCCAAGGAGCTCATTGAGGTGGACAGTGAGGTGGTCTTTGAGCTGGCCTCCTATATCCTACAGGTAAGTCAGTACTCTGACTCCAACGTATTTGGGTGTTCCAGACACCAGACTCACTTGACCTTTCTCTTTCCAGAAATAGTGAGCTGTCTCTCCTTTAATCCTGCTTTATATTAGAAGTGTGGTTTCTCTAGCCTGGATCTGTGTCTGCTCTAGCCAACTCCTCTGACTGTTGCTATTGGTATGTCATGTTTATCATTAGAAAAATCAAGACGTTAATTGAATGGGTTCCAATCCCTAGTTCCAGGGAGTGAGTGTGTATATTGGCCAGGGAGTGTGTAGGGTTCCCCCTCAGTGTAGGTCAGCCCATTACTTCAGTATCCTGCAAAATCAGCGTACACACACTCAGATTGTGGTGTGTGTGTGTGTGTGTGTGTGTGTGTGTGTGTGTGTGTGTGTGTGTGTGTGTGTGTGTGTGTGTGTGTGTGTGTGTGTGTGTGTGTGTGTGTGTGTGTGTGTGTGTGTGTGTGTGTGTGTGTGTGTGTGTGTGTGTGTGTGTGTGTGTGTGTGTGTGTGTGTGTGTGTGTGTGTGTGTGTCTCTGCCGGTGCAGATTTATCAGGTAGGTATCTCTTGGCCTTTAGAGGTTTGGCTCCAGATGGATAATATTTCTCTCTGATTTCACCACAGGAGACCTCATCGTACTCTCACTCACCCACCCGCCCGCCCGCCCGCTCGCTCGCCCACCCACACAGACACAAACACACACACGCACACACATATACACACTCACTACCTGACCCACAAAAGCCAGTGTTATCCCCTCCATAATAGTGTATGCAGGGGCGCAACTTTCACTGGTGACGGCCCCACATTCTGAAATTGCATTTTTGTCCCCCCCAGCTTCATCATTGGAATATGATACTAAACCAGGCAACGGGGGCTCTAGGACCCTGCGGATGCCTCCGAGCGGTCGGTTAGGTTGTTTGGAGTGTTTATCCGACTGGATTTTAAAAGTAAATAAATAATTATGTCCCCCCCACTTCTAAAGCTAAAGGTGCGCCCCTGATTGTATGTATCGGTTAAATAAAGGTTAAATAAATAAATAAAACAGGGTTGGGCTAAAATCAAATCAAATGTTATTGGTCACATACACATGGTTAGCAGATGTTATTGGTCACATACACATGGTTAGCAGATGTTATTGGTCACATACACATGGTTAGCAGATGTTATTGGTCACATACACATGGTTAGCAGATGCTATTGGTCACATACACATGGTTAGCAGATGTTATTGGTCACATACACATGGTTAGCAGATGCTATTGGTCACATACACATGGTTAGCAGATGTTATTGCGAGTGTAGCGAAATGCTTGTGTACTAGTTCCGACAGTGCAGTAATATCTAACAATTCCACAACAACTACCTAATACACACAAATCTAAAGGGATGTAATAAGAATATATAAATATAAATATATGGATGAGCGATGACCGAGCAGATGCAATAGGTGGCATAAAATACAGTATATACATATGGGATGAGTAATGCAAGATATGTAAACATTATTCAAGTGTCAAAGCATCATTGAATTGAGAATGACTCATATATTCCAGTTAAATTATTGAATTTGAATTTCATTTGATGTAGTAAACAGCATACAGAATTGCAATTCAAATTTGAATTCAAGGAAATATAATTGTATAATTGCAAATGCAAATGCCTCTTCTATTCTATATTAGGTATAATCTATACAAATATACATCTAGTACATAAAACATCAAACCTGGCGTTATACACATGCAGAAACATTTTTTTGAAACCATAGATTTCCAGGACAAACTCTTAAATTGAATGACCAAGGAAACAAAACCTATATACGAATATAATAAGTTATGAATCACGTACTGTACGTGGTCCTCCTGTAGCTCAGTTGGTAGAGCATGGCGCTTGTAACGCCAGGGTAGTGGGTTCGATCCCCGGGACCACCCATACGTAGAATGTATGCACACATGACTGTAAGTCGCTTTGGATAAAAGCGTCTGCTAAATGGCATATATTATTTATTATTATTATTGTTCAATATGGGGAAAATAACACATTTACCAGAATACATTAGTTTAACCCTCATGTTGACTCTGAGGCCTTCAAAAAGAAGCTAAATAAATGAAATGGTTAGTGGAAATATAATTGCCTACTCTAAGCACTAAGGTTAAAAGAGGTATCTTTGGTATCTGGAAGAGTGACCTGTAAGATTCAATGAAACTCCCATCTTCTATGACTGGAACTTCTTTGAAATGCACTGAATTAAATTCTACTTCCAATTTCAAATAATGAGTTGAATGTGAGTAAATTCCAAAATTCTGAATTGAGCCCAACCCTGGTGCTAAGCACCTCTATGTCTTTTCTCTCTCCAGGAGGCTAAAGGTGACTTCATCAGGTAAGAACAGTTATTATGTATCTCTACTACAGTAAGCTGTATGTGTGTCATGTACAATAGAGGGGAGGTGGACCACATGTTTCTTTGGTTTTTGGTTGAGGGCAAGGTGGGATATGTGTGTGTGTTTTGTGTTTGTCTGCGTGTTGACAAATGTAAAATGTGTGTGTGTGTGTGTGTGTGTGTGTGTGTGTGTGTGTGTGTGTGTGTGTGTGTGTGTGTGTGTGTGTGTGTGTGTGTGTGTGTGTGTGTGTGTGTGTGTGTGTGTGTGTGTGTGTGACAGGGGAACAATTACACCCTGTGTAAGGGGTCTGTCCCTGGCCCTCTGAGCCCCTCAGAGCAGCAAAGCAAATCGCTCTGCTCCCTCTCCTCTCAAAGGACCTGCCTTTTTTCTGCCTGTCCTCCCTCTATCCCTCTCTCCCTTTCCTCTCAACCCCAGTCCCCTGATTCACTCTCTCCATCCAGCTCTGAAGAGTCTGTCTTTGGAGAGGGTCAGTGGGGCGTAGCTTATTGTAGGGTGTGTGTGTGTGTGTGTGTGTGTGTGTGTGTGTGTGTGTGTGTGTGTGTGTGTGTGTGTGTGTGTGTGTGTGTGTGTGTGTGTGTGTGTGTGTGTGTGTGTGTGTGTGTGTGTGTGTGTGTGTGTGTGTGTGTGTGTGTGTGTGTGTGTGTGACAGGGCTCCACTGTGCATGACTGCTAGCCAATTAAGACCAGAGCAGTGTAGCAGGGTGAGACGAAGCCGGGGAGGGCAGCTCACATGATGAGCCTTCTGCCCCCTAAAACACTTTGCTCTCTATTGATTTACACTTTAATGGGGATGCATGATATATTGGCCACTGTATCGGTTAGGACAGTGAAGGTTAGTTAGAAGCATCGTAGTGAAAATGTACATTTACAAAATTACATGTGTTTGCAATTATATTACAGTGTATAACTTTGGTCATTTATAGTGGTATTTTTTGCATTATTATCTAGCTTTAAATACAGATGGATTGCAAGGCCTTTACAGTTAAAGGGAAACACATACAGCATCTTATCGTTGCTCTGTATTTTAGAGAGGTAAAGGATACAGATTATTCATCAGTGTGTGAGCGGTGAAGACAGTGTAGATTAGAGGGTTGAACGGCGTTCACCTTTGACCCCGTATCCTCTTCCTCAGAGAGAGCATAAATAAACATGGCGTCCCACTGAGATCTGGAATGTGACACACACACACAGAAAAGGAGGTCATGATTCACCAAATCATGCCAAAATGGTAAAGGCCAGAGATGTAATGGGGGATAAATTATGTTTACACACCTTTTTTGGTGAATAAATAGCATTTACAGACATATTAGGCTAGATATTACGCTAGCATTGTTTGCTAGCCTTTTCTGGGGATTTGGTTGGTGGGCCCCCCACCTCGCGGGCAAAACATTTTAGTGGCCTCCTAGATGGCGGAGAGAAAGTTTTCTGCAATCGTACACAGTTTTTTATGGGGCAGAGAGAACATTTTGTAATTTTATAAAACATGTCATGCAATTCTACTAATTTTTCCATGGGAGGATGGAGAGACATTTTTGCAGTTTTAAAGCTAATTTCCTGCCATTCGACACATTTTGCCATGTCTTATGCCATGTAAATGATGTCTGAGTGGGAGTGACTTACAAAATCAATGGGGGTCCCCTGGATGTCAAGGCCCCTGGGCACGTGACCCGCGTGCCCGGGCATATTCGGCCATGATTTCTACAAGTTTAGATAGCTGGCTAGACTACCTTACCAATCTACAAATGACTAGCTGACATGGCTATCGTGACTGTCAGTGACTGACCTAACAAGAGAAAACCTGCTGATGCACAACCAAAATCACACCTTGTGTATTCTACTATTCTTACTTTCAACAGTAAGTCAAGACCCCGAATGAGTTAAATATATATATATAAATACAAAGGTTTTTGTTTTTTGGGGGTCGGGAGTCCTGGGCCGACCGCCTATGTCGCTTATGCCTGGGGCCGGCTCTGATTCTTTGTGCTGTGGTTTCCAGATTGGTTGGTAGAGGTTGGGATTGGGAACCATTGCTCTCAGTCAGGTGTTAGGTTACTGTTATATTTCCAGAGTGTTAGCTGCCTTGTTTCCAGTGCTTTCCCCCAGTCTCAGTCTCAGGGGGCTGGGAGGGTTAGGGGATTACAGACGGGTTTAAGACTGGGAGTCTGGGGTCTTCGTCATCTGTCTCTCTCTACAGCTGTTCCCTAGATAGCGCCCAGCCAGCTGTGTGACTGTCTTATCAGTCCCCCTAAAACACAACAGGGCAGCATTACCCCCCCCCCCCCCCCACACACACACACACACACACACACCTTGTCAGTTACTAACTCTGGCCAAACCCATAGATGAATCATGAGGAAATACCCTTGGATTAAAGTCAATACATCATTGGAGTAGACAAACATCACATTATTGGAGACACGTTTTGGAGGGGCATATATCACTAATGCCAATCTGTCTCCAACATCTCTTGGCAGTTTGAGTTTAGTGTGTGTTCACAGTAATGACGTGTGTGTTTCTGTATGTGTTGCAGTAATGACGTGACAAGGTCAGACCTGAAGAAGCTTCCAGCTTTGCCGACTCAGGCCCTGAAGGAACACCCATCTCTGGCCTACTGGTTAGTCCCAGCCTGTCTTATTGGCCTGATTGACCAGGACCACCAAACTCTACTGCCTGGTAGCTATGATTCAGTTATATTTTGTGTATGTTTTCTGTTCCAGTGAGGACCGGGTGATAGAACACTACAAGAAGCTCAATGGACAGTCCAGAGGGCAGGCCATAGTCAAGTAAGACTGGACAGGGGAAGGGTGTGTGTGTGTGTGTGTGTGTGTGTGTGTGTGTGTGTGTGTGTGTGTGTGTGTGTGTGTGTGTGTGTGTGTGTGTGTGTGTGTGTGTGTGTGTGTGTGTGTGTGTGTGTGTGTGTGTGTGTGTGTGTGTGTGTGTGTGTGTGTGTGTGTGTGTGTCTCGTTTTCTATTTCTGCATGCTCTCTCCCTTGAGCTGTGTGTGTTCAGACATCTCTCTTACATGCTGAGTGTGTATCCATATATGTTTGTGTGCGTGTGTGTGTGCGTGTGTTTATGGTGCTCTCTCTCTTCATTGTATGCTGTGAAGTTGAACACTGGGAGCTCTCTGACTGACAAATGTCTCTCTCTGTGTGTCTCTGTATCTTTGTCTCTTACAGTTATATGAGCATCGTTGAGTCTCTGCCTACATATGGAGTACATTACTACACTGTTAAGGTACAACTTTATCACCTAGTCACACACTCTCTCTCTTGGGGTTGGGGGCTGAGTGGGTGGGTGACTTTTTTTGGGGGGGGGTGAGGCTTTGGAGGGCTATGAAATACACACACAACCTCTGATGTGTGTGTCTTCTCGCTGTGCGTGTCAGGATAAGCAGGGAATTCCGTGGTGGCTGGGACTGAGTTATAAAGGAATCTTCCAGTATGACTACCAAGACAAGGTCAAACCCAGGAAGGTAAGACACACACATTAATTATCTCACTCCCTTTCAATATCCATTGTGTGTCTGAGGTTTTCTAAAGATGTAACATCCTGTCGTTCAATCAGTCACCTGGTAGTCTATTAAATCCTTTCACCTTTGACCCTAGTAATATCCAACGTCTCCTCGCTAGATGAACGGACACACACACACACACACACACACATGCCGTCTGTGAACTCTGACCCCTCAGCCCTGACAAAGGCTTCCTGTCTGCCTCAGCTTTCCTGTTTGCCCATCCTGTTCCAGTGTGTGTTTGCGTGTGTGTGTGTGTGCGTGCAGTCTAAATGACTCACCACTGTGCCCCCTTCCCCCCAGATTCCAGCTCTATCCCATAATAGTCTCATAACTTGATGTTTCCTAGATGTTACCATGGAGACAGGATGGGAATGCTGGCCTAGTCTCCTATTTTAGGTCACAAGAATGACTTGGGAGTTGGAGAACCAGAAATTGGTTCTGTGAAGTTCCCAGAACATTTGTAAGGTCGCCGCACATGTTCTCATAACACAAAAACTGTACGTCATCCTGATGATTATCGCCTGATGTTGCAAGAACGTTCCTAGAGCACTTTTAATCAGTTCTTTAAAGGTTCCCAGAATATTTCATTAGGTTGTGGGAACAGTCTGGTGGGAACATTGTGGGGACATCACGAAGGATATGTTGCCAAAACACAAAGACTGTCCAGTTGTGCTGTATCAGGGTGCACAAAACATCAATTGGATTTTGCAAGAATGTTCACAGACAGACTTTGAGTTATTTAAAGGTTTCATAGCATTTAATTAGTTTGTGGGAACAGTATGGGTACATTACAAGAGAGAGGTTCCTAAAACACAAAATAACACAAAATATGTGGTCCTTCTGTAGCTCAGTTGGTAGAGCATGGCGCTTGTAACGCCAGGGTAGTGGGTTCGAGCCCCGGGACCACCCATACGTAGAATGTATGCACATATGACTGTAAGTCGCTTTGGATAAAAGCGTCTGCTAAATGGCATGGCATATATATATATATATATATGCTAATTTGTGATGACATTAATGCAATGTTTAATTGAGGTTGTAAGAATGTTGACAGAACACCTGGTCAAGGTTCCCAGGACATTTACTTAAGTTATGGGAGTTGTCTGGCAGGTTCTTGTGACATTCACATAGGTTGCACAGAACATTCCCACAATTCCCAAATAAGTATTTTATGACATTCATCTCATATTTGATTTAGGTTTAACATAATATTCAATTGATGTTTACACAATATCCAGTTGCAAGAAAAAGTTTGTGAACCCTTTGGAATGACCTGGATATCTGCATTGATTACTCATAAAATGTGGTCTGATCTTCATCTAAGTCACAATAATAGACAAACACAATCTGACTAAACTAATAACACACAAACAGTTGTACTTTTCACATTTTTATTGAAGACATTGTGTACTCATTCACCGTGCAGGCTGGGAAAAGTAAGTGAAAAAGTAAGTAACTTGTAGATCCTCCTTTAGCAGCAACAACCTCCACAGAACGTTTCCTGTAGCTTCTTATAAGACTTGCACAACGTTGAGGAGGAATTTTGAACCATTCCTCCCTACAAATCTGTTTCAGTTCATCAATTGGGTTAAGGTCAGGATTCCAAAACACGAATGTTCTTCCTTTTCAGCCATTCTTTAGTTGATTTACTCATCGTCTTGTTGCATCACCCAACCTCTCTTAAGCTTGAGGTCATAGACTGCTGCCCTGACTTTCTCCTGTAAAATGCATTAATACACTTTTGCATTCATTGTTCCCTCAATGATTTCAAGGCATCCAGGCCCTGAGGCAGCAAAGCAGCCACAAACCATGATGCTCCCTCCACCATGCTTCACAGTTGGGAGGTTTTGGTGTTGGTGTGCAGTGCCCTTTTTCCTCCACACATAGCATTGTGCATTTTTGCCAAATAGTTCAACTTTTGTCTCATCTGTCCACAGTACATTTTCCCAGAAGTGTTGTGGAACATCCAGGTGGTCTTGGGAAAACTTGAGACGTGCAGCAATGTTTTTTTTAGACAGCAGTGGTTTCCTTCGTGGTGTCCATCCATGAACACCATTGTTGTTCAGTGTTTTTCTGAGAGTGGACACCTGAACACAGACTTTCGTTGTTTGTAGAGTTTTCTGAAGGTCTTTTGCTGTTACCCTTGGGTTCCTTTTCTCACGTCTTTTAGGATTACCCTTTGTGCTCTTGGAGTGATCTTCGCAGGACGCCTACTCCTAGGGAGAGTAGCTACAGTCCTGAATCTTCTCCATTTGTAGACAATGTGTCTTACCATGGATGAACACCAAGGTCTTTAGCAATGCTTTTGTAACCTTTTCCAGCTCCGTGCATCTCTATAATGCGTCTCTATAATGCGTCTCTATAATGCGTCTCTATAATGCGTCTCTATAATGCGTCTCTATAATGTGTCTATAATGTGTCTCTATAATGTGTCTCTATAATGTGTCTCTATAATACGTCTCTGTAATGCGTCTCTATAATGCGTCTTTATAATGCGTCTCTATAATGCGTCTCTATAATGTGTCTATAATGTGTCTATAATGTGTCTCTATAATGTGTCTCTATAATGTGTCTCTATAATGCATCTCTATAATGCGTCTCTATAATGTGTCTCTATAATGTGTCTCTATAATGAGTCTCTATAATGTGTCTTCTAAGGTCCTGTGAAAGATGTTGGGATCGAGGCATGGTTCACACTAACCAATCTTTCTGGAGAAGAACAGATTTGTCAGTAACCCGGCCTTGCGTGCCTTTATTTAAAGGGCAGGGCAGCTGTGCAACCCACACCTCCAATCTCATCTCCTAAATAGAAACACCTGACTCCAAATAGCCTTTGGAGAAGTCGTTAACACAGAGGTTCACTTACTTTTTCCAGTCTGCACTGTGAATGATTACTTAATGTCTTCAATAAAAATGTGAAAAGTACAACTGTTTGTGTGTTATTAGTTTAGTCAGATTGTGTTTGTCTATTATTGTGACATAGATGAAGATCAGACCACATTTTATGAGTAATCAATGCAGAAATCCAGGTCATTCCAAAGGGTTCACAAACTTTCTCTTGCCACTGTACTGTACATTTTATCCTTGTCTTGGGGGTCCTTGGAACATGTCAATAACACGAAGGAAATGTTATATTTAAGTTTGACCTAATATTACCACATCATTTTAAGCATGCACATTTGTAGCTCCTTAAAGCATAACAAAAACAGATTTGGAATAAATCCCCATTGTTTCTCTCTCGATGGAGTGGCAATTCGCATTCGAAGACTGTATTGTAGGTGATATAGAGACCAATTGCAATTCATTTCATTCATGACATTTAATCATGCAAACAACAGCATTTAATCATATAAACTAGGACTGTAAAACTATTAAAATAAATTAATTGAGTTAATGGCCTTAGTTAATTGTGTTTCATTTCAATTTTGGAAATTTGGCCCTTAACAAACCATTTTCCATTTAAAGAGAATCTGTATCAGAATGTTTTGAATGGCATTGGTCACCACGAACAACACAAACGGCAGTGTAACATACAGGTATTAACCCTCCCAATGTCCCTCTTATCAGCGTTCTTAACGTCTACACTTGTGCACATACACACAAGTACTGTTAGAGCTTCAGGCCTTCTAAATGAGTGTTCTCACACAAGTACTGTTAGAGCTTCAGGCCTTCTAAATGAGTGTTCTCACACAAGTACTGTTAGAGCTTCAGGCCTTCTAAATGAGTGTTCTCACACAAGTACTGTTAGAGCTTCAGGCCTTCTAAATGAGTGTTCTCACACAAGTACTGTTAGAGCTTCAGGCCTTCTAAATGAGTGTTCTCACACAAGTACTGTTAGAGCTTCAGGCCTTCTAAATGAGTGTTCTCACACAAGTACTGTTAGAGCTTCAGGCCTTCTAAATGAGTGTTCTCACACAAGTACTGTTAGAGCTTCAGGCCTTCTAAATGAGTGTTCTCACACAAGTACTGTTAGAGCTTCAGGCCTTCTAAATGAGTGTTCTCACACAAGTACTGTTAGAGCTTCAGGCCTTCTAAATGAGTGTTCTCACACAAGTACTGTTAGAGCTTCAGGCCTTCTAAATGAGTGTTCTCACACAAGTACTGTTAGAGCTTCAGGCCTTCTAAATGAGTGTTCTCACACAAGTACTGTTAGAGCTTCAGGCCTTCTAAATGAGTGTTCTCACACAAGTACTGTTAGAGCTTCAGGCCTTCTAAATGAGTGTTCTCACACAAGTACTGTTAGAGCTTCAGGCCTTCTAAATGAGTGTTCTCACACAAGTACTGTTAGAGCTTCAGGCCTTCTAAATGAGTGTTCTCACACAAGTACTGTTAGAGCTTCAGGCCTTCTAAATGAGTGTTCTCACACAAGTACTGTTAGAGCTTCAGGCCTTCTAAATGAGTGTTCTCACACAAGTACTGTTAGAGCTTCAGGCCTTCTAAATGAGTGTTCTCACACAAGTACTGTTAGAGCTTCAGGCCTTCTAAATGAGTGTTCTCACACAAGTACTGTTAGAGCTTCAGGCCTTCTAAATGAGTGTTCTCACACAAGTACTGTTAGAGCTTCAGGCCTTCTAAATGAGTGTTCTCACACAAGCTGTTAGAGCTTCTAAATGAGTGTTCTCACACAAGTACTGTTAGAGCTTCAGGCCTTCTAAATGAGTGTTCTCACACAAGTACTGTTAGAGCTTCAGGCCTTCTAAATGAGTGTTCTCACACAAGTACTGTTAGAGCTTCAGGCCTTCTAAATGAGTGTTCTCACACAAGTACTGTTAGAGCTTCAGGCCTTCTAAATGAGTGTTCTCACACAAGTACTGTTAGAGCTTCAGGCCTTCTAAATGAGTGTTCTCACAATTTGTGATTGGAGGGTTGACTATAGGACAAAATAACTGGCTATATGGATACGAAGAACAAAGAGCTTTTAAACCTGTCCAAGAATGTTATGAAATCCATAGAAGACAATAACAACAGGTCAGCCAGGTCTGAGTTCATGTACAGTATAATAGCCTAGGCCACTTATCCACGTTCTTCTACATCAACTAGTCACAAGCTGCTACGACTAGAATTGGTATAATTTGCTTAAATCTTTTGACATGAGAACTACAACAAAAACAGTTGCTAAATGGAATGAACGTCCTATTCTGATTAAAAATCATTGTCGGAGGTTAGTTGAATCAAGAGGCATTCAGCCTTGGCATTGTAAACATTATTTTGGTTAGCTAGCTGGCCAATGTAACTAGCTAGCTACGGTGCCTTGCAAAAGTATTCATCCCCCATGGTTTTTCCTATTTTGTTGCATTACAACCTGTCATTTAAATAGATTTTTATTTGGATTTCATGTAATGGACAAACACAAAATAGTTCAAATTGGTGAAGTGAAATGAAAAAAATAACTTGTTAAAAAAGTAGAACAAATTGTAAACAGATAAGTGGTGTGTACATATGTATTCACCCCCTTTGCTATGAAGCCCCTAAATAAGATCTGGTGCAACCAATTACCTTCAGAAGTCACATCATTAGTTAAATAAAGTCCCCCTGTGTGCAATCTATATGTCACATGATCTGTCACATGATCTCAGTATATATACACCTGTTCTGAAAGGCCCCAGAGTCTGCAACACCACTAAGCAAGGGGCACCACCAAGCAAGCGGCACCATGAAGACCAAGGAGCTCTCCAAACAGGTCAAGGACAAAGTTGTGGAGAGGTACAGATCAGGGTTGGGTTATAAAAAAATATCAAAAACTTTGAACATCCCACAGAGCACCATTAAATCCATTGTTAAATAATGGAAAGAATATGGCACCACAACAAACAAGCTAAGAGAGGGCTGCCCACCAAAACTCAGGGACCAGGCAACGAGGGCATTAATCAGAGGCAACAAAGAGACCAAAGATAACCCTGGAGGAGCTCCATAGCGGAGATTAGAGTATCTGTCCATAGGACCACTTTAAGCCGTACACGCCACAGAGCTGGGCTTTATGGAAGAGGGGCCAGAAAAAAGCCATTGCTTAAGAAAAAAATAAGCAAACACGTTTGGTGTTCACCAAAGACATGTGGGAGACTCCCCAAACATATGGAAGAAGGTACTCTGGTCAGATGAGACTAAAATTGAGCTTTTTGGCCATCAAGGAAAACGCTGTGTCTGATGCAAACCCAACACCTCTCATCACCCTGAGAACTCTATCCCCACAGTGAAGCATGGTGGTGGCAGCATCATGCTGTGGGGATGTTTTTCATCAGCAGGGACTGGAAAACTGGTCAGAATTTAAGGAATGATGGATGGCGCTAAATACAGGTAAATTCTTGAGGGAAACCTGTTTCAGTCTTCCAGAGATTTGAGACTGGGACGGAGGTTCATCTTCCTGCAGGACAATGACTCTAAGCATACTGCTAAAGCGACACTCGAGTGGTTTAAGGGGAAGCATTTGAATGTCTTGGAATGGCCTAGTCAAAGCCCAGAACTCAATCCAATTGAGAATCTGTGGTATGACTTAAAGATTGCTGTACACCAGCAGAACCCATCCAACTTGCAGTTGCTGGAGCAGTTTTGCCTTGAAGATTGGGCAAAACTCCCAGTGGCTAGATGTGCCAAGCTTATAGAGACATACCCCAAGAGACTTGCAGCTGTATTGGCTACAAATGGTGGCTCTACAAGTATTGGCTTTGGGGGGGTGAATAGTTCTGCACACTCTGGTTTTCAGTTTTTGTCTCATTTTTTGTTTGTTTCACAATAAAAAAAATGTTTAGCATTTTCAAAGTGGTAGGCATGTTGTCTAAATCAATTGATACAACCCCCACTAAAATATCAATTTTATTTCCAGGTTGTAAGGCAACAAAATCGGAAACATTTCAAGGGGGTGAATACTTTCGCAAGGCACTGTACATATTTACAAATTATGTTTGTGCTATTTTTTAAAGAAATGCCTAGAAATGTGTTTAGAGTTAAACTTTATATATGTTTTCCTTCACAATTCTTGCTCAAAGTTGTGCGTATTGTACACCACAATAGAGAAAGACAGCGCTACCAAGACTAAGTGCACACTGATTGCACAAGGCACAGAGCGTGTTGGGTGTTGCGCTTAAAAGGCTCCATGCGGAATAGGGCTGTCCCAGACCAAAACAGATCTTGGTCGACCGAGAGTCGTCTGTTCTTTCGATTGGTCGAAAATTTGAAATATATATATAAACTTTCTATATATAGACACACCCTATGTGTTTTAATAAAATCAACTATGTGTAGGCTACTGAGCTTCTCTGATGCTTTAAGCACACTGTTTGATTAAATAATTAAGACACATAAATGACTCAAGGGAGCCAGAGACCGTCCTCCTCCCACTGCTGCTGGCCTTCGCAGATTCTGCCGTTACGCTCCTGAAGTTGCCGGTAATAGACCAGGGGTCAGCAACCTTTTCCACGTGGGTGCTAATTTATCTTACCATTTCTAACGATCTGCCAGTTATGATATTCATATGCACATTTTCGTGGAACAGTTTCATTTTCTTTATATTAAGGTCTTCTTATCTCAAAATCATTGTCATATGGTTAATCAAAATGATTCAGTTGAAGTCGGAAGTTTACATACACCTTATCCAAATACATTTAAATTCCCTGTTTTAGGTTTTAAAAAATCCCTGTCTTAGGTCAGTTAGGATCACCACTTTATTTTAAGAATGTGAAATGTCAGAATAATAGTAGAGAGAATCATTTATTTAAGCTTTTATTTCTTTCATCACATTCCCAGGGGCTCAGAAGTTAACATACACTCAATTAGTATTTGGTAGCAATGCCTTTAACTTGGGTAGAATGTTTTGAGTAGCCTTCCACAAGCTTCCCACAATGTGTTGGGGGAATTTTGGCCCATTCCTCCTCAGAGCTGGTGAAACTGAGTCAGGTTTATAGGCCTCCTTGCTCGCACACATTTTTTCAGTTCTGCCCACAAATTTTCTATAGCATTGAGGTCAGGGTTTGTGATGCCCACTCCAATACCTTGACTTTGTGGTCCTTTAGCCATTTTTCCACAACTTTGGAAGTATGCTTGGGGTCAATGTCCATTTGGAATACCCATTTGTGACCAAGCTTTAACTTCCTGACTGATGTCTTGAGATATTAATATATCCACATAATTTTCCACCCTCATGTCGCCATCTATTTTGCGAAGTGCACCAGTCCCTCCTGCAGCAAAGCACCCCCACAACATGATGCTGCCACCCCCGTGCTTCACGGTTGGGATGGTGTTCTTCGGCTTGCAAGCCTCCCCCTTTTCCTCCAAACATAACGATGGTCATTATGGCCAAACAGTTCTATTTTTGTTTCATCAGACCAAAGGACATTTCTCCAAAAAGTACGATCTTTGTCCCTATGTGCAGTTGCAAACCATAGTCTGTCTTTTTATGGCTGTTTTGGAGCAGTGGCTTCTTCTTTGCTGAGCGGCCTTTCAGGTTTGTCGATATAGGACTCATTTTACTGTAGATGTAGATACTTTTGTACCTGTTTCCTCCAGTATCTTCACATGGACCTTTGCTGTTATTCTGGGATTGATTTGCACTTTTCTTGACTTTGACTTGTGGAGGTCTACAATTTTTTTTTCTGAGGTCTTGGCTGATTTCTTTTGATTTTCCCATGATGTCAAGCAAAGAGGCACTGAGTTTGAAGGAAGGCCTTGAAATACATCCACAGGTACACCTCCAATTGACTCAAATGATATCAATTAGCCTATCAGAAGCTTCTAAAGCTGTTAAATACTTTTCTGTTATTTCCCAATCTGTTTAAAGGCACAGTCAACTTAGTGTATGTAAACTTCTGACCCACTGGAATTGTGATACAGTGAATTATAAGTGAAATTATCTGTCTGTAAACAATTGTTGGAAAAATGACTTGTGTCATACACAAAGTAGATGTCCTGACCGACTTGCCAAAACGATAGAAATTTGTGGAGTGGTTGAAAAATGAGTTTTAATGACTCCAACCTAAGTGAATGTAAACTTCAGACTTCAACTGTATCTAAATCTAAATGAAAATGATACAAATCTAAAAGTAACTTCTATTACCATTGCCAACTATGTAAAAAATAGCCTATATAAAGCCAACAAATGTATACATTGCAGCCTGCAGGTAGAAAATATCCTGATAAAAATAAATATCCTATAATTCACATTGTTTCAACTATCAACTGGGTATGGCCCGAAGCTAGAGATAGCAAACTTGCAACATTGTATAAAATATTTGGGGCACTCAGAGTTTCTGCACCTGTGTGCTCTGGACAGACACAGCTGTAGGCTATTTGTGCAAGGGAAAATAAATTATCAGGTATTTTATGATGTTTCCACTGGATCAGAGCATTACATTTTTCCCTTTCATGCCAATTGGTTATCTAAAGGGAGAGAGCTATAAATATTTTTCAAGTACATTGAGGAACTATTGTCATTCTCAATGCATTCGAAAAACAGACTTGGTTTACTTGCTGTTTGAGTTGAAGAAAAGCTCCACAGCTCATTAGTGGTGTTGAGTTAAGATATCCCCAAATGGGAACATACACTACATTTCAAAAGTTTGGGGTCACTTAGAAATGTCCTTGTTTTTGAAAGAAAAGCAAAAATGTGTCCATTAAAATAACATCAAATTGATCAGAAATACAGTGAAGACATTGTTAATGTTGTAAATGACTATTGTATCTGGAAATTGATGATTTTTTTAATGGAATATCTACATAGGCGTACAGAGGCCCATTATCAGCAACCGTCACTCCTGTGTTCCAATGGCACGTTGTGTTAGCTAATTCAAGTTAATAATTTTAAAAGGCTAAATGATCATTAGAAAACCAATTATTACAATTATGTTAGCTGAAAACTGTTATTCTGAATAAAGAAGCAATAATCCTGGCCTTCCTTAGACTAGTTGAGTATCTGGAGCATCAGCATTTGTGGGTTCGAATATAGACTCAAAATGACCAGAAATAAATAACTTTCTTCTGAAACTCGTCAGTCTATTCTTGTTCTGAGAAATGAAGGATATTCCATGTGAGAAATTGCTAAGAAACTGAAGATCTCGTACAATGCTGTGTACTACTCCCTTCACAGAACAGCGCAAACTGACTCTAACCAGAAATGAAAGAGGAGTGTGAGGCCCCGGTGCACAACTGAGCAAGAGGACAAGTACATTAGAGTGTCTAGTTTGAGAAACAGACGCGTCACAAGTCCTCAACTGGCAGTTCATTAAATAGTACCCGCAAAAGACCAGTCTCAATATCAACAGTGAAGAGGCAACTCTGGGATGCTGGCCTTCTAGGCAGAGTTCCTCTGTCCAGTGACTGTTCTTTTGCCCATCTTAATCTTTTATTTTTATTGGCCAGTCTGAGATAGGGCTTTTTCTTTGCAACTCTGCCTATGTTTCCAAACTTTTGACTGGTACTGTATATTTGCGTCTGCTTGACTGAAAACATCTCGGTGGACCAACAGCCTATTGACCAAACAATGGACCAGACAACTAAATGGGGTCCGTCCTAGTGCGGAACCACCTGCGCTTAAAAGGGTCTGTGCAGTATAGAAATGAAGACTCAATTAACAGTCTAAAATGTTTTTGTCATTAAGATCTTACATGTTAACAGTTTCATTCATATGACATTTGATCAGCATTTAATCATACAACACATATTGTGACACTTTATATGTTGACAACCTGCACATGCAGGGTTTGGAACTGCAATATTCGGTTCCAAAGCCAAATCTTTTATCTTCTGGACCACTGGGGAAGCTCTCGCGCATCCATTGGTTTCAGTATATAGTTTTCAGTATGTAGTTTTCAGTATATAATTTTCAGTATATAGTTTTCAGTGTATAGCCATGGCACTATAGTCAATAAGGACTACTATGCTTCCATTTTAGCATTCTTAGACATAACTAACCCAGGGAAATACTGGTAACTGGGTTATTCACCATCACTTCCTCATCCTCTTTATAAGCTGTGTACTTCTGGGCCCATATTTAGAAGGTATGCAAGACTCTGAGTGCTGATCTAGGATCACCTTTGGTTTTCAGATCATGAAAAACAAGACAGGGGGGGACCATATCAAGCATCTCAAAGCAGGAATTAAATCAGGTGCATTTTTTTTTGTTTGTTGAACAGTCCATTTTTACACGTTGGTTGTTGTTTTTACAGTTAGTCTAAATTCTGCATTTTTGACTGGACGAAATAAAGACATCCCCTCTTTTAGTAGATTATATCTGAGCTTCAATGTCACTGTTTTTGTTTTTCAAAAGAAACATGGTTAAAGAACTTGTGGGATTGAACCTGCACTCTTCAGCTTTGCAGACAGATCATTAACCCTCTCCACCACCAGGGGACTGCTGTGTCCTTGCTGTGTCTTTGTTGTAGGAGTGGACACCTTGTTTGCGCGCCACACAACCTAGGCTACACTTGTGAGGAACACGTTATCGTTTATTTCACTCCATTTAGGAGTTTGTTTGTAGCACGCCTGGCAATGTTGAGTAAGGACACCCCTGATTATACATAGAAATAGGCCTAGGCTACCTGGCCTGAGTGCAAATGTAGGCCTATTAATGTGCCCATTTGGGGATCTGATAGTATTTCTGATTGTCTTAACTCATCACCACTGTGGAACTTCTCGGAGTCATTTTGTCTTCACCTCATCAGCAAGTTAACAAGGTCTGTTTTTACATCCACTGAAAATGTTCAAATAGGCTACGTTGAGGAACTATTGTCAATCTTTCCAGCTCTCTTTTGATAACCACTCAGCATGAAAGGAGAGAACAAATGTGGTGCTCTGATCCGGTGGAAACCAGGCCTACCTGATTACTACTTATCCCTTGCGCAAATAGCCTACAGCTATGTCTGTCCAGAGTTTACTGGAGCTGGAAACTCTTAGGGCCCAGAATGTTGTATGCAATGTTGCAAGTTTGCTAGAGCAAACTTCAGGACAGCACGCAGATCTGTAGAAATGGTAAGATAAGTTGGCACTCAAAATGGAAAAGGTTGCCGACCCCTGGTGTAGCCTATCAGGAGTATAACAGCAGGAGCGTAACAGCAGAATCTGCAGCAGCGGGTGGAACTTTTCTTTTCTTCTGGTTAGACTATCTTGATCTCTGGCTCCCTCGAGTCATTTGTGTGTCTTAATTATTTAGGGTTAATGATCTGGCTGAAGATTGCAGGTTCAATCCCACATATTCTTTAACCATGAGGCTCAGATATACTCTACTAAAAGAGAGGAAGTTTTTATTTCGTCCCTATTTAAAAATCCAGTCAGAAAGGTTATTGAAGTGCTCCTGAGTAGTGCAGCGTCCATAAGCACTGCATCGCAGTGTGTGTTACAGTCTGTGTGTTACAGCCAGTCTGTGTTACAGCCAGTCTGTGTTACAGCCGGCCGTGACCGGGAGCCCCATAGGACGGCACACAGTTTGCTCTGGGGGCTTCCTTGGCTAATCATGCTCTAGCTACTCCTTGTGGCAGGGCCGGGCACCTGCAAGCTGACCTCATTCATCAGTCGAATGGTGTTTCCCCTGACACATTAGTGCGGCTGACTTCTGGGTTAAGTGAGGCTGACTTCTGGGTTAAGGGAGGCTGACTTCTGGGTTAAGGGAGGCTGACTTCTGGGTTAAGGGAGGCTGACTTCTGGGTTAAGTGAGCAGTGTAATAAGAAGTAGTGTTATTGACATTTTCTGAGGACCTCTAAGACTAGGTCAAATGTATATTGAATGAACATCAATGAAATATTATGTTGAACATAAAACAAATATGTTATGAACGTCTTAAAAACTGACTGGAAATACCTTTAAAGAACTTAGATCGGTTGTTCTGTCAACATTCTTATAACATTAAGGGAATGTCCTGTGCAACCTAACATAAAACATTGTATAATCATGCATAGAAATTGACATTTTTTTGTGTGTTTTGGGAAAATATATTTTGTGATGTCCCCACAATGTTCCCACCAAACTGTTCCCACAATCTAATGAAACAAATTGTGGTATGGGAAAATTATTGCAATATCAGGCAAATGTTTTATACAAACATAGTATAATTATCAGCATGACTGGAGAGTTTCTGTTTAATGAGAACATTTACCACAATCTAACAAACGTTCAGGGAACTTTCACATAACCAATTTTGATTTGTTGGGAAAACATTACTGGTACATTGTGTTATTACCTTACCTGGAATCCTAATGAGAACATTTTGGGAATGTTCTTTGGTGGTTGTTACAACATTTTAGTGAATGGTAGGAGAACATTCTAAGGATATTTCATTTAAAACATAAAAACAAAAAAAATACAAATATTATTGGGATGTTATCATCCTAATGTTAGATATAATCCTATCTAGAACTTAATGGGAATCTTAGCTAATGTTCTGGTAATGTTCCCGGTTTGCTGGGAGGGGCGCTCTTGGATCTTTCATTATTGGCAGGATGTTGTCTCCCCATATTTCACCATTTGTAGATATATATATACACACACACACACAATAAAAGGCAGTGGGCCATGCCCAGTAGAAACAGGTCCGTACTACAATAGAGTGATTGTGTTCTGAGGGGAGGTAGAATGAAGGGAGGTTCAGGACTTCATGTTCTGGCTTCTCATCACCACACTAATGTTATCTACACACAGAGCGCTCTGAAAACATAGAGAGAGGGATGGCACTTTACAGATGGCTATTAATGTCTTTAATAACTCTGGTGTGAATTTCCATTTAGGTTGAGACCCTGTGAAAAACTGTGTATAGAGGCTGTGCATTACTGGTTACCTGACAAGGCCACTATCATTATGTCAAACTAGGTTTTCAGTGTTTTAGATTAGGCTGTTTTTGTTTTCAGTTTCACATCAGGAATAGGTTGTGTTTTACTAGGGGACAACCTGGAGTGACTAGACCACCGCTTTGAGGTGGCCTTCTGACTGTTTATTTGGGGTTGTTTAAATACTTTACCCCTAAGACACACACACACACACACACACACACACACACACACACACACACACACACACACACACACACACACACACACACACACACACACACACACACACACACACACACACACACACACACACACACACACACACACACACACACACACCGGTAGGAAGTTACAGCTCAACCACAGCCGGGAAAAATGCCTTGTTAGTGAGTTCTGAGTCACTTATCCAGAGATTAGGGTTTGAGAGTGACTGAAGCAGCTGCTGGTGGTTAAGTAACTGTGTGAAGCTCCAGTAGTGAGAGGAGTGTCCTTTTGACTGAGGAAATCAACTCAAATCAAATGTATTTATATAGCCCTTCGTACATTAGCTGATATCTCAAAGTGCTGTACAGAAACCCAGCCTAAAACCCCAAACAGCAAGCAATACAGGTGTAGAAGCACGGTGGCTAGGAAAAACTCCCTAGAAAGGCCAAAACCTAGGAAGAAACCTAGCGAGGAACCAGGCTATGTGGGGTGGCCAGTCCTCGTCTGGCTGTGCCAGGTGGAGATTATAGTTGAAATGAATTGGATTGAGATTTTCTTGACAGATATTGAGCCCATATCTCTGCTAACTAGTGTGTTGCCGGATCAGACAGTCATATGAAGGTATGGTACAGTGATGAGTAATGAGTGAGGAGTTTGCCTTGGTTTGTAAACACCCTTCCTAACCTCACACCTTCTAACATAAACACATTGAAAAAACTACGACCAAAACAAAAACAAAAACAACAGGAAGCAGTAGGCCTGTCTCCATAGTGACTAAAGAACAGTCTGGAAACATTTATCGCCCCCCTAACTCACCGCCCTCCAACTTTCTGAGAGAGGAACTGAGAAACAGATAGAGAAACAGGGAAAAGGGGGGAACCAGTGATGGTAAGTGGGTCCCCTCTAGACCCTAGTCCCCAGACATGCTTCTAGTCCTAACTGACTGCTACTGTCTCCAGGTACAGCTCTGCCCTGTACTAGAATAGACCTTGGCTATACTCCAACATTACTGACCAGTTATACACCATTATATTCTTTATACAATACCATGGGTGTCCACTTTAAGCTTTCTCAGGCATGACCTTTTCCTTGTAGTCACACACGAACACACACACACACGAACACACACACTGGCCTAACAGTGGACACACCCTTTGCCATTCTCAGTGCTGTGTAGAAAGGCAGTGTCACCATGTCTGTATCTGATATTATTGTTGAGATTTATTCTCAGTTTCTCTAAAGCTGTTACTAAATACACACCACTTATAGAACTCCTGTCAGTTGTTAGTTTGGACAGAGCTTCTTGAATATTGAAACTGGTTTAATTCCTCATTATATTGTGCTGAACATGTACATTTTGAAGTAGCCTTCCTGTAAAATGTGACTGTGGTTTGCAGTAATGTTCTATGGCTCATTGACTATGATTACTAAAGTCTGATCTGAGGGAAGATGAAAGCGATGGTCTCAGCCATTGGATGGCCGACCCTAGTCTTTTAAACACACATGGTGTGCAAGCGTTTGTCCCTGCTCAGCAACAAACCTGATCACACTAGTTGTACTGGGATGTATTGCGGTCTCATACATATGATGCCAATGCTACAGTGTTGAGTTGACAAGATGGGGCCCACCGTACAACCTAGTTTTGAGGAAGCATGTGTGTGTCAAATGCTCTGGTGATGGAAAGCTGTTACACACGCTCCCTGTCTGGAATCACACATCCACTCTCCTCATCTGACTCCTATTTTTAGCACCATGCCACATTAAGTCTTCATACTCCATTGAGTGTACAGTACGCCGAGTGTGATCATAACTGCACTGATTCTCACACATGCATGCATGCATGCTCACACACACACACACACACACACACACACACACACACACACACACACACACACACACACACACACACACACACACACACACACACACACACACACACACACACACACACACACACACACACACACACACACACACACAGTCCATATGCTGTGTTTATATGCTCCATCTTATCCCCCTCGCCTCTTATTCCCCTCTCTACATTGTTTTTCCAGGCTGTTAAAATTCCTGGGCCGTGCCCCCTCGTCTTCTCTTCCCTCCTCTCTAGTCTGTCCTGTCCTCCCTCATCCTGCCAGTTAACTTAGTTTTCTCCTGTTGGTACAGAGTTTGTGTTTTTACCGTTTCTTAAAGCATCTCACTGCCTTCACATTTCTACCACCACCATTGTTGATGTGTATGTGTCCCAGCTGCTAGTAGTGTCTCCACTGTAACAGTAACTGCTGTGACTCTGCTCTCTTTCTGTGTAACGAGAAACAGACTCAGACCTTGTGTGTGTGTGTGTGTGTGTGTGTGTGTGTGTGTGTGTGTGTGTGTGTGTGTGTGTGTGTGTGTGTGTGTGTGTGTGTGTGTGTGTGTGTGTGTGTGTGTGTGTGTGTGTGTGTGTGTGTGTGTGTGTGAGAAGAGGGGACTGGCTGACTTAACAAAGCAAAAGTTCTCAGTTTGGTTGGGCCACAGTAAGCCTCCACCCTCCCTCCCTCCCTCCCCCACACCCTCCCAGCCACAGAGCCCAGAGCAGGAAGCGTACTCCCCAAGGGAGAGAGGAGGGTCAGGGGGAGGGAGGGGAGGGTCTTTGCCTGGCTACAGGAAAGAAGGAAACTTTGGTTCACACACATGCACTCGCTCACTCGCCTACAGATGGTGAACACCCGTCCACTCAGAACTTTCTGTTCCCCTGCGCCTGGGAGGATTTTACACACACACACACACACACACATACACACAAACACACACATACACATTGAAGAGACGTTCTCGCCCAGTGGGGCTTTTTTTTTAAAGAAGCTGATGGTTCGTAAAAAGTACGGAAAAGAAGGAAAGAGACAGAAGGGGAGCGGAGGAGAGAAAGCCTCCTCCCTCTCTCTCTCTTTCGGGGGTGAGGTCATTCAGCCGGGGGAAGAGTTCTGGATGAGCCCGCTGGGTCTGAATCTGATCTGAGACCCTTACCTCCGGTCCTCCCTCTTACCATCTCTTCCCTCCCTCACTCGTCTCCTCTTCTTTCGGTTTTTGGGGTGTTGCAAAACCAATCTTAACTCTCAGTAAGTACAGGGATACCATATCAAGCTGGAATGTGTATTTCTGCATTCTCAAGCTTGGAGTGTATGTGTGTCACAGGAGGCTGCTGAGGGGAGGACGGCTCATAATAATGGCTGGAATGGAGCAAATGGAATGGTATTAAACACATGTTTGATGTATTTTATAACATTCCACCTATTCTGCTCCAGGCATTACCATGAGCCCGTTCGCCCCAATTAAGGAGCCATCTGTGATGTGTGTTTCTTAGTTCTGAGGCTTGTGTGTGTATGTCTGTGTGTATCTCGGTTTCAAGTGTGTGTGAGCATTTCTCAGTTCTAAAGTGTGTGTGTGTGTGTGTGTGTGTGTGTGTGTGTGTGTGTGTGTGTGTGTGTGTGTGTGTGTGTGTGTGTGTGTGTGTGTGTGTGTGTGTGTGTGTGTGTGTGTGTGTGTGTGTGTGTGTGTGTGTGTGTGTGTGTGTGTGTGTGTGTGTCAGGTGTTCCAATGGCGTCAGCTGGAGAACCTCTACTTCAGAGAGAAGAAGTTCTCAGTGGAAGTTCACGACCCCAGGAGGTAAATCTATATCACAACTCTGTGTGTGTTTGTACTTGCATTCCTGCACACACGTTTGTTTCAGCACTGTAAATAGATTTGTATCACAGAAGTAGTAAAGTGTAGTAATAATATATATAATATATATGACACATAGCTAATGCTAGTTAGTTTTGTTCATGATACTTCATTACTGCTGGAGGTGTGAAGGATGTAGTATGTAGGATATATGAAGCTTGGATAGATGCAATGTATAATGTCTTTATTGTCCCCCATTGTCAATGCTGATAGCTGCTTTGTTTAAATGTTAGCAGACTTAACAAACACAGAGCAGAGATGGTCATGAGGGTTGGAGAGGTGTTGTTGTTATTGGCGACAATATATTAAAGAGTAGTAGAGGCAGCAAGAGATCCCCAGTGGGGCATGTGATTGAACAGAGTAGCTTGTGCACACATACAGACAAACCGTGAGAGAGGCATATCCGCTTCAGTTTATCTCGGCGTTAGAGTGAGATTCAGAGGATCTTAAATAGAGCCTGCACAGACAGAACTGCTGCTAGTCACTCACACACACTGAACTCTGCTGTCTAGAGGAGGAAGTCACCTCTCGTTTGTTTGTTTAGCGTCTCTACAGATGGAGAGAGAAAGAAGGGAGAAAAGGAGTGAGAGAAGGGCAGAGAGAAGAGAGAGAGCTGTTTTATAGGAGGCCGTAGTTAGTGTGAGCGGGTCTGTAGACACAGATGTCTTTCTGTCTAAACAGTGTAGAGTAAATCATGTCATGAGAGACAACGTGCGCTATGATAAACATCACTACTATACATACTCTCTCTTTCTAGAATAAGTGTGTTCAAGGATGCCTTGCGTCTGGCCATGCTATAGGTCGCTGTGTTGCATGTGTACCTGTGTGCGTGTTATTTCATTTACTGTGTGTGTGTTTATTCAGTGTGTATAAGGATGCCTTGCGTCTGGCCATGCTATAGGTCGCTGTGTTGCATGTGTACCTGTGTGCGTGTTATTTCATTTACTGTGTGTGTGTTTATTCAGTGTGTATAAGGATGCCTTGCGTCTGGCCATGCTATAGGTCGCTGTGTTGCATGTGTACCTGTGTGCGTGTTATTTCATTTCCTGTGTGTGTGTTATTTCATTTACTGTGTTTATTCAGTGTGTATAAGGAGGCCTTGTGTCCGTCTCTACTGTAGGGCGTCGGTGACCAGAAGGACGTTTGGCCACAGTGGTATAGCTGTCCACACCTGGTACGCCTGCCCTGCTCTCATTAAGTCTATCTGGGCCATGGCCATCAGCCAACACCAGTTCTACCTGGACCGCAAGCAGAGCAAGGTAACACATAGAATCACTGTGAGGCTCTAGAATGACCGTACGGTTCTAGAATGGCCACGAGGTTCTAGAATGAGTATGGGATTCTGGAATGCGTGTGCCATTCTAGAATAACTGTGGGGTTCTAGAAGGACTGAGGATCTAGAATGTGTGTGGAGTTCATAACCAAATCAGTAGCAACAAGCAGACATGGGGTATTATGACTGATTATGTTTGTCCAGTCTAAGATCCATGCGGCTCGTAGTCTCAGTGAGATAGCAATCGACCTGACAGAGACTGGCACTCTGAAGACATCTAAACTGGCCAACATGGGCAGCAAGGGCAAGATCATCAGCGGCAGCTCTGGCAGTCTGCTCTCCTCAGGTAAGTCTCTCTGCGTGTGGCTGTGTTTGCATGCGTGTCTGTGGCCAACAGTACCCTTGCCCTACTCTCACTCCGCCCAATAATGTGGAGGCGCCTGCCTCTAAATGTAGTGTGGTAGAGGAGAGAGGGAAGAGAGGACTGTAAGGGGAGAAAAGAGGGATGTGAGGGTTAATGTGGTTCGAGAGAGATCTGTGAGAGGAGTCAGTGGTAACTCACCCCTCCACCCCCCTATCTAGGCCAGGGGTCTGTGGGAACAGAGTTAGAGAGGGCAGGGCTGTGAATCAACCTTTAAACTTCAGGACAGAAGCCCATTATGCTGTTAGCCTCATGTTTTCCCAAGGCTGTTTCCACCAACATGGTGGAAGTGTGAAAGACACACGAAAGCTCAAATAATGTTTGTACTAAAAACTCTACTAGTTTTGAGTGAGGGAGCAAAGGTCGATACACATATGCTGCCAACTGTGTGTGTGTGCAGTGTCAGCTATTTCCAGACACCGCTGACAACTTATGAAATCAATTACTGTGTTTAGAAGGAGTAGTCTCCACAACACAGTTCATCTTTTTCCTCTCTAATGTCCTGTTTGATATCTATCTTCATCTCTTGTCTTAGTTCTCTTTGTATTTGCCTCTCTCTTTCTCCCTGACGTTGTATCTCAGCTATCTCCATATACCCCCTTCTCTCTCACCCTCCACATTCAGTGTTTATATCTCTGCTCTCACCCCCCGACAGAGACTACCTCTAATACACACACTCACTCACATATTCCTACAAGGCCACACAGTCTCTTCTCACTTTCAACATCGTCCCCTCAGAGCAGTGTGTGTGTGTGTGTGTGTGTGTGTGTGTGTGTGTGTGTGTGTGTGTGTGTGTGTGTGTGTGTGTGTGTGTGTGTGTGTGTGTGTGTGTGTGTGTGTGTGTGTGTGTGTGTGTGTGTGTGTGTGTGTGTGTGTGTGTGTGTTAATCTAATGACACACTGCCTCGCAATAGAATGATGTCACTGATATGTCACTGTCACTGATATGTCACTGTCACTGATAGGAGTAGTGATGTTATGTTAATGTGTCTCTGTCACTTTCTCTCTACCGTTTTCGGCAGTGTAGACATTCTGGATCAGTCTATCAACAGTACAGGGGGTGTATGAGTCCTACACAGTAAGGTTATAATACAAATGATCTGGACTAACCCCGCTCATTGATTCGGTACGGGAACCCCCTGTATATAGCCTCGTTATTGTTATGTAATCTTATTGTGTTACTTTTTATTTTTTATCCTAGTATATTTAGCAAATATTTTCTTAACCCTATTTCTTGAACTTCATTGTTGGTTAAGTAATTGAGCATTTCACGGTAAGGTCTATCTATACCTGTAGTATTCGGAGCATGAGACAAATACAATTTGATTTGATAGTAAGCTTGTTCCTTACAGTTTTCTACACTCTGGTCCATGTTCCGTGTTCTAAGAGTATCTGTTATCTGTGTGTGTTCTGACTGTATCTCTGCTCTGTGTGTGTTCTGACTGTATCTCTGCTCTGTGTGTGTTCTGACTGTATCTCTGCTCTGTGTGTGTTCTGGCTGTATCTGCTCTGTGTGTGTGTGTTCTGACTGTATCTCTGCTCTGTGTGTGTTCTGACTGTATCTCTGCTCTGTGTGTGTTCTGGCTGTATCTGCTCTGTGTGTGTGTTCTGACTGTATCTCTGCTCTGTGTATGTTCTGACTGTATCTCTGCTCTGTGTGTGTGTGTGTTCTGATTGTATCTCTGCTCTGTGTGTGTGTGTTCTGATTGTATCTCTGCTATGTGTGTGTGTGTTCTGATTGTATCTCTGCTCTGTGTGTGTGTGTGTGTGTTCTGACTGTATCTCTGCTCTGTGTGTGTTCTGACTGTTTATTTTATTTTATTTATTTCACCTTTATTTAACCAGGTAGGCTAGTTGAGAACAAGTTCTCATTTGCAACTGCGACCTGGCCAAGATAAAGCATAGCAGTGTGAACAGACAACACAGAGTTACACATGGAATAAACAATTAACAACTCAATAACACAGTAGAAAAAAATGGGCAGTCTATATACAATGTGTGCAAAAGGCATGAGGAGGTAGGCGAATAATACAGTTTTGCAGATTAACACTGGAGTGATAAATGATCAGATGGTCATGTACAGGTAGAGATATTGGTGTGCAAAAGAGCAGAAAAATAAATAAATAAAAACAGTATAAAAAACAGTATGGGAATGAGGTAGGTGAAAATGGGTGGGCTATTTTCCTATAGACTATGTACAGCTGCAGCGATCGGTTAGCTGCTCGGATAGCTGATGTTTGAAGTTGGTGAGGGAGATAAAAGTCTCCAACTTCAGCGATTTTTGCAATTCGTTCCAGTCACAGGCAGCAGAGTACTGGAACGAAAGGCGGCCAAATGATGTGTTGGCTTTAGGGATGATCAGTGAGATACACCTGCTGGAGCGCGTGCTACGGATGGGTGTTGCCATCGTGACCAGTGAACTGAGATAAGGCGGAGCTTTACCTAGCATGGACTTGTAGATGACCTGGAGCCAGTGGGTCTGGCGACGAATATGTAGTGAGGGCCAGCCGACTAGAGCATACAAGTCGCAGTGGTGGGTGGTATAAGGTGCTTTAGTGACAAAACGGATGGCACTGTGATAGACTGCATACAGTTTGCTGAGTAGAGTGTTGGAAGCCATTTTGTAGATGACATCGCCGAAGTCGAGGATCGGTAGGATAGTCAGTTTTACTAGGGTAAGCTTGGCAGCGTGAGTGAAGGAGGCTTTGTTGCGGAATAGAAAGCCGACTCTTGATTTGATTTTCGATTGGAGATGTTTGATGTGGGTCTGGAAGGAGAGTTTGCAGTCTAGCCAGACACCTAGGTACTTATAGATGTCCACATATTCAAGGTCGGAACCATCCAGAGTGGTGATGCTAGTCGGGCATGCGGGTGCAGGCAGCGATCGGTTGAAAAGCATGCATTTGGTTTTACTCGCGTTTAAGAGCAGTTGGAGGCCACGGAAGGAGTGCTGTATGGCATTGAAGCTCGTTTGGAGGTTAGATAGCACAGTGTCCAATGACGGGCCGAAAGTATATAGAATGGTGTCGTCTGCGTAGTGGTGGATCAGGGAATCGCCCGCAGCAAGAGCAACATCATTGATATATATACACAGAGAAAAGAGTCGGCCCGAGAATTGAACCCTGTGGCACCCCCATAGAGACTGCCAGAGGACCGGACAGCATGCCCTCCGATTTGACACACTGAACTCTGTCTGCAAAGTAATTGGTGAACCAGGCAAGGCAGTCATCCGAAAAACCGAGGCTGTTGAGTCTGCCGATAAGAATATGGTGATTGACAGAGTCGAAAGCCTTGGCGAGGTCGATGAAGACGGCTGCACAGTACTGTCTTTTATCGATGGCGGTTATGATATCGTTTAGTACCTTGAGTGTGGCTGAGGTGCACCCGTGACCGGCTCGGAAACCAGATTGCACAGCGGAGAAGGTACGGTGGGATTCGAGATGGTCAGTGACCTGTTTGTTGACTTGGCTTTCGAAGACCTTAGATAGGCAGGGCAGGATGGATATAGGTCTGTAACAGTTTGGGTCCAGGGTGTCTCCCCTTTGAAGAGGGGGATGACTGCGGCAGCTTTCCAATCCTTGGGGATCTCAGACGATATGAAAGAGAGGTTGAACAGGCTGGTAATAGGGGTTGCGACAATGGCGGCAGATAGTTTCAGAAATAGCGGGTCCAGATTGTCAAGCCCAGCTGATTTGTACGGGTCCAGGTTTTGCAGCTCTTTCAGAACATCTGCTATCTGGATTTGGGTAAAGGAGAACCTGGAGAGGCTTGGGTGAGGAGCTACGGGGGGGGTGGAGCTGTTGGCCGAGGTTGGAGTAGCCAGGCGGAAGGCATGGCCAGCCGTTGAGAAGTGCTTATTGAAGTTTTCGATAATCATGGATTTATCGGTGGAGACCGTGTTTCCTAGCCTCAGTGCAGTGGGCAGCTGGGAGGAGGTGCTCTTGTTCTCCATGGACTTCACAGTGTCCCAGAACATTTTGGAGTTGGAGCTACAGGATGCAAACTTCTGCCTGAAGAAGCTGGCCTTAGCTTTCCTGACTGACTGCGTGTATTGGTTCCTGACTTCCCTGAACAGTTGCCTGAACAGTTGCATATCACGGGGGCTATTCGATGCTATTGCAGTCCGCCACTGTATCTCTGCTCTGTGTGTGTTCTGACTGTATCTGCTCTGTGTGTGTTCTGACTGTATCTCTGCTCGGTGTGTGTTCTGGCTGTATCTCTGCTCTGTGTGTGTTTTGACTGTATCTCTGCTCTGTGTGTGTGTGCTCTGATTGTATCTCTGCTCTGTGTGTGTGTGTGTGTTCTGACTGTATCTCTGCTCTGTGTTTGTGTTCTGACTGTATCTCTGCTCTGTGTGTGTGTGTGTTCTAACTGTATCTCTGCTCTGTGTGTGTGTGTTCTGACTGTATCTCTGCTCTGTGTGTGTTCTGACTGTATTTCTGCTCTGTGTGTGTTCTGACTGTATCTCTGCTCTGTGTGTGTGTTCTGACTGTATCTCTACTCTGTGTGTGTGTTCTGACTGTATCTCTGCTCTGTGTGTGTTCTGACTGTATCTGCTCTGTGTGTGTGTTCTGACTGTATCTCTGCTCTGTGTGTGTTCTGACTGTATTTCTGCTCTGTGTGTGTTCTGACTGTATCTCTGCTATGTGTGTGTTCTGACTGTATCTCTGCTCTGTGTGTGTTCTGACTGTATCTCTGCTCTGTGTGTGTGTGTTCTGACTGTATCTCTGCTCTGTGTGTGTGTGTTCTGATTGTATCTCTGCTCTGTGTGTGTGTGTGTGTTCTGACTGTATCTCTGCTCTGTGTGTGTGTGTGTTCTGACTGTATCTCTGCTCTGTGTGTGTGTGTTCTGACTGTATCTCTGCTCTGTGTGTGTGTGTTCTGACTGTATCTCTGCTCTGTGTGTGTTCTGACTGTATTTCTGCTCTGTGTGTGTTCTGACTGTATCTCTGCTCTGTGTGTGTGTTCTGACTGTATCTCTGCTCTGTGAGTGTGTGTGTTCTGACTGTATCTCTGCTCTGTGTGTGTTCTGACTGTATCTCTGCTCTGTGTGTGTTCTGACTGTATCTCTGCTCTGTGTGTGTTCTGACTGTATCTCTGCTCTGTGTGTGTTCTGACTGTATCTCTGCTCTGTGTGTGTTCTGACTGTATCTCTGCTCTGTGTGTGTTCTGACTGTATCTCTGCTCTGTGTGTGTTCTGGCTGTATCTCTGCTCTGTGTGTGTTCTGACTGTATCTCTGCTCTGTGTGTGTTCTGACTGTATCTCTGCTCTGTGTGTGTTCTGACTGTATCTCTGCTCTGTGTGTGTTCTGACTGTATCTCTGCTCTGTGTGTGTTCTGACTGTATCTCTGCTCTGTGTGTGTTCTGACTGTATCTCTGCTCTGTGTGTGTTCTGACTGTATCTCTGCTCTGTGTGTGTTCTGGCTGTATCTCTGCTCTGTGTGTGTTCTGACTGTATCTCTGCTCTGTGTGTGTTCTGACTGTATCTCTGCTCTGTGTGTGTTCTGACTGTATCTCTGCTCTGTGTGTGTTCTGACTGTATCTCTGCTCTGTGTGTGTTCTGACTGTATCTCTGCTCTGTGTGTGTTCTGACTGTATCTCTGCTCTGTGTGTGTTCTGACTGTATCTCTGCTCTGTGTGTGTTCTGACTGTATCTCTGCTCTGTGTGTGTCTGTGTAGGTTCCCAGGAGTCGGACAGTTCTCAGACAGCTAAGAAAGACATGCTGGCAGCCCTGAGGGCCAGACAGGAGGCTCTGGAGGAGACTCTCAAACAAAGATTAGAGGAACTCAAGAACATCTGTATCCGAGAGGCGGTAAGACACGTGCACAAACACACATACATACCAACTTCAATGAGTAATGATCAATTACATGTATTCCTCTCTCCTGCTTCTCTCTCTCTCTCACCCTTTCTGTCTCTCGCTTTCTTTCTCTCACTTTATTTGTATCTCCGTCTCTCCTTCTCTCTCTAGGAATTGACAGGGAAGCTGCCTAAGGAGTATCCATTGGATCCAGGGGAGGAGCCTCCGACGGTCAGAAGGAAGATTGGCACTGCCTTCAAGCTGGACGAACACAAGATCCAGCCGAAGGGAGAGGTCAGAGAAATCTCTCAAACCATAGCTGCCCCTTTAAGATCCTGCCTAAAGGAGGGGTCAGAGAAACATCTCAAACCGTAACTGCCCATTTAATATCCTGCCTAAAGGAGAGGTCAGAGAAATCTCTCAAACCGTAACTGCCCCTTTAAGATCCTGCTTAAAGGAGAGGTCAGAGAAATCTCTCAAACCGTAACTGCCCGTTTAAGATCCTGCCTAAAGGAGAAGTCAGAGAAATCTCTCAAACCGTAACTGCCCCTTAAGATCCTGCTTAAAGGAGAGGTCAGAGAAACATCTCAAACCGTAACTGCCCCTTTAAGATCCTGCTTAAAGGAGAGGTCAGAGAAACATCTCAAACCGTAACTGCCCCTTTAAGATCCTGCTTAAAGGAGAGGTCAGAGAAACATCTCAAACCGTAACTGCCCCTTTAAGATCCTGCTTAAAGGAGAGGTCAGAGAAACATCTCAAACCGTAACTGCCCCTTTAAGATCCTGCTTAAAGGAGAGGTCAGAGAAACATCTCAAACCGTAACTGCCCCTTTAAGATCCTGCTTAAAGGAGAGGTCAGAGAAACATCTCAAACCGTAACTGCCCCTTTAAGATCCTGCTTAAAGGAGAGGTCAGAGAAACATCTCAATCCGTAACTGCCCCTTTAAGATCCTGCCTAACGGAGAGTCGTAAGTCCACATCTGATCCAACCGTTTCCAGTGGTTCCATTCAGTTCTAGCTAATTGGAGGAGTTCTGTTTGGCTCCCAGTGTAGATAAACTTCTTCATGAACCTGGGGTTATTTAAAGCTGCAATATGTAACTTTTTGGGTGACCCGACCAAATTCACATAGACATTTGAGTTATAGATCTGTCATTCTCTTTGAAAGCAAGTCTAAAAAGTGGTAAATCTGTTCATTGTGTGCTATTTCTATGCTTCCCGTTCTTAAGTTTTTACTTTTCGTTTTGTACACCAGCTTCATATATTTATGGAAAATATATTTCACAGTGGTTTAGAAGGTACAGTAATTATCTACACTATATACTTGCATGTTTTGAAACATAAACTGAAATTACTATTAGAATTTTAGCAACCAGGAAATGGAGGAAGCGATATCTACATAGTGCATCTTTATCTATATGGTTTATCTTCATCTATATGGTTAGACTTGGGGATGGGGAATTGATCTTAAATCATTGGTTGAAACAGAAGAGTAACTGGGGCAGTGGCCAAGCCAGCACTTTGAAAAGTTTGGGATCTGCTTTGAAGTTGGTTTGATCCTCAATCCTTCTTTCTCTCTCTTCTTCTCTTCTTCTATTGCTGAATCTGTCTGTCTGTTCTTATATTTTGTACCTCAGTAGATTTTCCACTGCTTCAGGGCTGACTAAAAATAGCTTGTCTGCTCCGTAACACAGGAAATGTTGATAGTGGGAGAAAAAGAAAGTGTGTGTGTGTGTGTGTGTGTGTGTGTGTGTGTGTGTGTGTGTGTGTGTGTGTGTGTGTGTGTGTGTGTGTGTGTGTGTGTGTGTGTGTGTGTGTGTGTGTGTGTGTGTGTGTGTGTGTGTGTGTGTGTGTGTGTGTGATAGTGGGAGAAAAAGAAAGTGTGTGTGTGTGTGTGTGTGTGTGTGTGTGTGTGTGTGTGTGTGTGTGTGTGTGTGTGTGTGTGTGTGTGTGTGTGTGTGTGTGTGTGTGTGTGTGTGTGTGTGTGTGTGTGTGTGTGTGTGTGTGTGTGTGTGTGTGTGTGTGCATACGCATGTCTTGGATTGTATGCATTGAAACGAATCCAGGGTCACAGCATTATGAAACCGCGAGGCTAGCAGGAAGATGTCTCAGGTTTTACACTAGTCAAACCTTGTTACCTCAGAACACACACACAGAGAGGTTATTCTGGCAGGGGGGATGTAGAGATTGTTTAGTGAAAGGCATTCCTCCAGGCTGAGGTAGTCTTGTTGACCTGTGTGTGTTAAACAAGCCTAGTGTATTTAGCTCTTTATCTTTGGGAGCTGTGATCATATTGTTCTGTTGTGTTTTTCTGAACCCCTTCCCTGGACATAAGGTCACCCACACATGGACCATACACACAGGGATGTGTGTTATGGGTAGAGGGATGTGTGTTATGGTAGAGGGATGTGTGTTATGGTAGAGGGATGTGTGTTATGGGTAGAGGGATGTGTGTTATGGGTAGAGGGATGTGTGTTATGGGTAGAGGGATGTGTGTTATGGGTAGAGGGATGTGTGTTATGGGTAGAGGGATGTGTGTTATGGGTAGAGGCATGTGTGTTATGGTAGGGGGATGTGTGTTATGGGTAGAGGGATGTGTGTTATGGGTAGAGGGATGTGTGTTATGGGTAGAGGGATGTGTGTTATGGTAGAGCGATGTGTGTTATGGGTAGAGGGATGTGTGTTATGGTAGGGGGATGTGTGTTATGAGTAGAGGGATGTGTGTTATGGGTAGAGGATGTGTGTTATGGGTAGAGGGATGTGTGTTATGGTAGAGGGATGTGTGTTATGGGTAGAGGGATGTGTGTTATGGTAGAGGGATGTGTGTTATGGGTAGAGGGATGTGTGTTATGGTAGAGCGATGTGTGTTATGGGTAGAGGGATGTGTGTTATGGTAGGGGGATGTGTGTTATGGGTAGAGGGATGTGTGTTATGGGTAGATGGATGTGTGTTATGGGTAGAGGGATGTGTGTTATGGGTAGAGGGATGTGTGTTATGGTAGGGGGATGTGTGTTATGGGTAGGGGGATGTGTGTTATGGTAGGGGATGTGTGTTATGGGTAGAGGGATGTGTGTTATGGGTAGAGGGATGTGTGTTATGGGTAGAGGGATGTGTGTTATGGGTAGAGGGATGGTAGAGGGATGTGTGTGTTATGGGTAGAGGGATGTGTGTTATGGGTAGAGGGATGTGTGTTATGGGTAGAGGGATGTGTGTTATGGGTAGAGGGATGTGTGTTATGGTAGGGGGATGTGTGTTATGGGTAGAGGGATGTGTGTTATGGGTAGAGGGATGTGTGTTATGGGTAGAGGGATGTGTGTTATGGTAGAGCGATGTGTGTTATGGGTAGAGGGATGTGTGTTATGGTAGGGGGGATGTGTGTTATGGGTAGAGGGATGTGTGTTATGGGTAGAGGGATGTGTGTTATGGGTAGAGGGATGTGTGTTATGGTAGGGGATGTGTGTTATGGGTAGAGGGATGTGTGTTATGGGTAGAGGGATGTGTGTTATGGTAGGGGGATGTGTGTTATGGGTAGAGGGATGTGTGTTATGGTAGGGGGATGTGTGTTATGGGTAGAGGGATGTGTGTTATGGGTAGAGGGATGTGTGTTATGGGTAGAGGGATGTGTGTTATGGGTAGAGGGATGTGTGTTATGGGTAGAGGGATGTGTGTTACGGGTAGAGGGATGTGTGTTATGGGTAGGGGGATGTGTGTTATGGGTAGAGGGATGTGTGTTATGGGTAGAGGGATGTGTGTTATGGGTAGAGGGATGTGTGTTATGGGTAGAGGGATGTGTGTTATGGGTAGAGGGATGTGTGTTACGGGTAGAGGGATGTGTGTTATGGTAGGGGATGTGTGTTATGGGTAGGGGGTGTGTTATGGTAGAGGGATGTGTGTTATGGTAGGGGGATGTGTGTTATGGTAGGGGGATGTGTGTTATGGTAGGGGGATGTGTGTTATGGTAGGGGGATGTGTGTTATGGTAGGGGGGATGTGTGTTATGGTAGGGGGATGTGTGTTATGGGTAGAGGGATGTGTGTTATGGGTAGAGGGATGTGTGTTATGGGTAGAGGGATGTGTGTTATGGTAGAGCGATGTGTGTTATGGGTAGAGGGATGTGTGTTATGGTAGGGGGATGTGTGTTATGGGTAGAGGGATGTGTGTTATGGGTAGAGGGATGTGTGTTATGGGTAGAGGGATGTGTGTTATGGTAGGGGGATGTGTGTTATGGGTAGAGGGATGTGTGTTATGGGTAGAGGGATGTGTGTTATGGTAGGGGGATGTGTGTTATGGGTAGAGGGATGTGTGTTATGGTAGGGGGATGTGTGTTATGGGTAGAGGGATGTGTGTTATGGGTAGAGGGATGTGTGTTATGGGTAGAGGGATGTGTGTTATGGGTAGAGGGATGTGTGTTATGGGTAGAGGGATGTGTGTTATGGGTAGAGGGATGTGTGTTATGGGTAGGGGATGTGTGTTTATGGGTAGAGGGATGTGTGTTATGGGTAGAGGGATGTGTGTTATGGGTAGAGGGATGTGTGTTATGGGTAGAGGGATGTGTGTTATGGGTAGAGGGATGTGTGTTACGGGTAGAGGGATGTGTGTTATGGTAGGGGATGTGTGTTATGGTAGGGGGTGTGTTATGGTAGGGGGATGTGTGTTATGGTAGGGGATGTGTGTTATGGTAGGGGGATGTGTGTTATGGTAGGGGGATGTGTGTTATGGTAGGGGATGTGTGTTATGGTAGGGGGATGTGCGTTATGGGTAGGGGGATGTGTGTTTTATGGGTAGGGGGATGTGTGTTATGGTAGGGGATGTGTGTTATGGTAGGGGATGTGTGTTATGGGGATAGGGGGATGTGTGTTATGGGTAGGGGGTGTGTTATGGGTAAGGGCTTTGTGTTATGGTAGGGGATGTGTGTTATGGTAGGGTGGTGTGTTATGGTAGGGGATGTGCGTTATGGGTAGGGGGATGTGTGTTATGGGTAGGGGGGATGTGTGTTATGGGTAGGGGGATGTGTGTTATGGGTAGGGGATGTGTGTTATGGTAGGGGGATGTGTGTTATGGTAGGGGATGTGTGTTATGGGTAGGGGATGTGTGTTATGGGTAGAGGGATGTGTGGGTAGTGTATGGGTAGAGGGATGTGTGTTATGGGTAGAGGATGTGTGTTATGGGTAGAGGGATGATGTGTGTTATGGGTAGAGGATGTGTGTTATGGTAGGGGATGTGTGTTATGGGTAGGGGGGGGTGTGTTATGGGTAAGGGCTTTGTGTTATGGTAGGGGGGATGTGTGTTATGGTAGGGTGGTGTGTTATGGTAGGGGATGTGATGTGTGTTATGGTAGGGGGATGTGTGTTATGGTAGGGGGATGTGTGTTATGGTAGGGGGATGTGCGTTATGGGTAGGGGGATGTGTGTTATGGGTAGAGGGATGTGTGTTATGGGTAGAGGGATGTGTGTTATGGGTGGGGGGATGTGTGTTATGGGTGGGGGATGTGTGTTATGGTAGGGGGATGTGTGTTATGGGTAGGGGGATGTGTGTTATGGGTAGGGGGATGTGTGTTATGGGTAGAGGGATGTATGTTATGGTAGAGGGATGTGTGTTATGGGTAGAGGGATGTGTGTTATGGGTAGAGGGATGTGTGTTATGGTAGAGGGATGTGTGTTATGGGTAGAGGGATGTGTGTTATGGTAGAGGGATGTGTGTTATGGTAGAGGGACGTGTGTTATGGGTAGAGGGACGTGTGTTATGGTAGAGGGACGTGTGTTATGGGTAGAGGGACGTGTGTTATGGGTAGAGGGATGTGTGTTATGGGTAGATGGATGTGTGTTATGGTAGGGTGATGTGTGTTATGGGTAGAGGGATGTGTGTTATGGGTAGAGGGATGTGTGTTATGGTAGAGGGATGTGTGTTATGGTAGAGGGATGTGTGTTATGGGTAGAGGGATGTGTGTTATGGTAGAGGGATGTGTGTTATGGTAGAGGGATGTGTGTTATGAGTAGAGGGATGTGTGTTATGGTAGAGGGACGTGTGTTATGGGTAGAGGGATGTGTGTTATGGTAGGGTGATGTGTGTTATGGGTAGAGGGATGTGTGTTATGGGTAGAGGGATGTGTGTTATGGGTAGAGGGATGTGTGTTATGGTAGGGGGATGTGTGTTATGGGTAGAGGGATGTGTGTTATGGGTAGAGGGATGTGTGTTATGGGTAGAGGGATGTGTGTTATGGTAGGGGGATGTGTGTTATGGTAGGGGGATGTGTGTTATGGGTAGAGGGATGTGTGTTACGGGTAGAGGGATGTGTGTTATACATTTACATTACATTTAAGTCATTTAGCAGACGCTCTTATCCAGAGCGACTTACAAATTGGTGCATTCACCTTATGACATCCAGTGGGACAGTCACTTAACAATAGTGCATCTAAAACTTAGGGGGGGTGGGGTGAGAGGGATTATGGGTAGAGGGATGTGTGTTATGGGTAGGGAGATGTGTGTTATGGTAGGGGATGTGTGTTATGGTAGGGGGGGTTATGGGTAGGGGGATGTGTGTTATGGTAGGGTGATGTGTGTTATGGGTAGAGGGATGTGTGTTATGGGTAGAGGGATGTGTGTTATGGTAGAGGGATGTGTGTTATGGTAGAGGGATGTGTGTTATGGGTAGAGGGATGTGTGTTATGGTAGAGGGACGTGTGTTATAGGTAGAGGGATGTGTGTTATGGTAGAGGGATGTGTGTTATGGGTAGAGGGATGTGTGTTATGGGTAGAGGGATGTGTGTTATGGTAGAGGGATGTGTGTTATGGTAGAGGGATGTGTGTTATGGTAGAGGGATGTGTGTTATGGTAGAGGGACGTGTGTTATGGGTAGAGGGATGTGTGTTATGGTAGGGTGATGTGTGTTATGGGTAGAGGGATGTGTGTTATGGGTAGAGGGATGTGTGTTATGGGTAGAGGGATGTGTGTTATGGTAGGGGGATGTGTGTTATGGGTAGAGGGATGTGTGTTACGGGTAGAGGGATGTGTGTTATGGGTAGAGGGATGTGTGTTATGGTAGAGGGATGTGTGTTATGGTAGGGGGATGTGTGTTATGGTAGGGGATGTGTGTTATGGGTAGAGGGATGTGTGTTACGGGTAGAGGGATGTGTGTTATGGGTAGAGGGATGCGTGTTATGGGTAGCGGGATGTGTGTTATGGTAGGGGATGTGTGTTATGGTAGGGGGGTTATGGGTAGGGGGATGTGTGTTATGGGTAGAGGGATGTGTGTTATGGTAGGGGGATGTGCGTTATGGGTAGGGTGTTGTGTGTTAAGGGTGGGGGGTGTGTGTTATGGTAGGGGATGTGTGTTATGGGTAGGGGGATGTGTGTTATGGGTAGGGGGATGTGTGTTATGGGTAGGGGGATGTGTGTTATGGGTAGGGGGATGTGTGTTATGGGTAGGGGATGTGTGTTATGGGTAGAGGGATGTGTGTTATGGGTGGGGGATGTGTGTTATGGGTGGGGTGATGTGTGTTATGGTAGGGGGATGTGTGTTATGGGTAGGGGGATGTGTGTTATGGGTAGGGGGTGTTACGGTAGGGGGATGTGTTTTATGGATAGGGGGATGTGTGTTATGGTAGGGGGATGTGTATTATGGGTAGGGGGATGTGTGTTATGGGTAAGGGATGTGTGTTATGGTAGGGGATTTGTGTTATGGTAGGGGATGTGTGTTATGGTAGGGGGATGTGTGTTATGGGTAAGGGCTGTGTGTTATGGGTAGGGGGATGTGTGTTATGGTAGGGGGATGTGTGTTATGGGTAGGGGATGTGTGTTATGGGTAGGGGATGTGTGTTATGTGTAGGGGGATGTGTGTTATGGTAGGTGGATGTGTGTTATGGGTAGGGGGTGTGTTATGGATAAGGGCTGTGTGTTATGGTAGGGGGATGTGTGTTATGGTAGGGGATGTGTGTTATGGGTAGAGGGATGTGTGTTATGGGTAGGGGGATGTGTGTTATGGTAGGGGGATGTGTGTTATGGTAGGGGGATTTGTGTTATGGTAGGGGATGTGTGTTATGGTAGGGGATGTGTGTTATGGTAGGGGGATGTGTGTTATGGGTAAGGGCTGTGTGTTATGGGTAGGGGATGTGTGTTATGGTAGGGGATGTGTGTTATGGTAGGGGGATGTGTGTTATGGGTAGGGGGATGTGTGTTATGGGTAGGGGGATGTGTGTTATGGTAGGTGGATGTGTGTTATGGGTAGGGGGTGTGTTATGGATAAGGGCTGTGTGTTATGGTAGGGGATGTGTGTTATGGTAGGGGGATGTGTGTTATGGGTAGAGGGATGTGTGTTATGGGTAGGGGGATGTGTGTTATGGTAGGGGGATGTGTGTTATGGGTAGGGGATGTGTGTTATGGTAGGGGGATGTGTGTTATGGGTAGGGGGTGTGTTATGGGTAAGGGCTGTGTGTTATGGGTAGGGGGTGTGTTATGGTAGGGGGATGTGTGTTACGGGTAGGGGGTGTGTTATGGTAGGGGATGTGTGTTATGGGTAGGGGGATGTGTGTTATGGTAGGGGATGTGCGTTATGGTAGGGGGATGTGTGTTATGGGTAGGGGATGTGTGTTATGGGTAGGGGGTGTGTTATGGGTAAGGGGCTGTGTGTTAGGGTAGGGGATGTGTTAGGGTAGGGGGATGTGTGTTATGGGTAGGGGATGTGTGTTATGGTAGGGGGATGTGTGTTATGGTAGGCGGATGTGTGTTATGGGTAGGGGGATGTGTATTATGGTAGGGGATGTGTGTTTTGTTAGGGGAGGGTGTTATGGGTAGGGGGATGTGTGTTATGGTAGGGGGATGTGTGTTATGGTAGGGGATGTATGTTATGTGTAGGGGGATATGTGTTATGGGTAAGGGCTGTGTGTTATGGTAGGGGATTTGTGTTATGGTAGGGGGATGTGTGTTATGGTAGGGGATGTGTGTTATGGTAGGGGATGTGTGTTATGGGTAAGGGCTGTGTGTTATGGGTAGGGGGTGTGTTATGGTAGGGGGATGTGGGTTATGGGTAGGGGGTGTGTTATGGTAGGGGGATGTGTGTTATGGGTAGGGGGTGTGTTATGGATAAGGGATGTGTGTTATGGTAGGGGGATGTGTGTTATGGTAGGGGATGTGTTATGGGTAGAGGTATGTGTGTTATGGTAGGGGATGTGCGTTATGGGTAGGGGGATGTGTGTTATGGGTAGGTGGATGTGTGTTATGGTAGGGGGATGTGTGTTATGGGTAGGGGGTGTGTTATGGGTAAGGGCAGTGTGTTATGGTAGGGGATGTGTGTTATGGGTAGGGGGATGTGTGTTATGGGTAGGGGATGTGTGTTATGGTATGGGGATGTGTGTTATGGGTAGGGGGATGTGTGTTATGGGTAGAGGGATGTGTGTTATGGTAGGGGGATGTGCGTTATGGGTAGGGATATGTGTGTTATGGGTAGGGGGATGTGTGTTATGGTAGGGGGATGTGCATTATGGTAGGGGATGTGTGTTATGGTAGGGGGATGTGTGTTATGGGTAGGGGGATGTGTGTTATGGGTAGGGGGATGTGTGTTATGATAGGCGGATGTGTGTTATGGGTAGGGGGATGTGTATTATGGTAGGGGATGTGTGTTTTGGTAGGGGGAGGGTGTTATGGGTAGGGGGATGTGTGTTATGGTAGGGGGATGTGTGTTATGGTAGGGGGATGTATGTTATGTGTAGGGGGATATGTGTTATGGGAAGGGGGATGTGTGTTATGGGTAGGTGGATGTGTATTATGGTAGGGGATGTGTGGTATGGGTAGGGGGTTGTTTTGGGTAGGGGGATGTGTGTTCTGGTAGGGGGATGTGTGTTCTGGTAGGGGCTGGTTTCTTATGGGTAGGGGGCTGGTTTGTTATGGGTAAGGGGCTGTGTGTTATGGGTAAGGGGCTGTGTGTTATGGGTAGGGGGCTGTGTGTTATGGGTAGGGGCTGTGTGTTATGGGTCGGGGGCTGTGTATTATGGGTAGAGGGCTGTGTGTTATGGGTAGGGGTACTTGGGGGCGACCATGGGGTCTCATAGGAGATAGTGAGGAGGATGGCGGTGGGTGGGTGATTTTTGGGAGAACTGGGGTATGAGGAAGCTAGCCAAGGCTGGGCGAGGTATGGAGGTGAGTGGGAGAGTTAGGGAGAGTTGGGGGTGTTTTAGGGATTCTCATGGGAGGCAAGGCAGGGCTGGGAAAGTGTGGGGGAGGAAGGAAGATAGATGGTTTCCTCATTGTGTTTGTACTGGCCTGGGAACTTGCTTTAAGTTACTGGTGGATGTGAGTGACTCATGTCTGAGTATGTGTGTCTGAGTGTGTGTGTCTGAGTGTGTGTGTCTGAGTGTGTGTGTCTGAGTGTGTGTCTGAGTATGTGTGTCTGAGTATGTGTGTCTGAGTATGTGTGTCTGAGTGTGTGTGTCTGAGTGTGTGTCTGAGTATGTGTGTCTGAGTGTGTGTGTCTGAGTGTGTGTGTCTGAGTGTGTGTCTGAGTATGTGTGTCTGAGTATGTGTGTCACTGTGTGAGTGTGTTTGTTTGTGTGTGCATGTGTCACTCTTACTAACCCTTGTGTGTGTCTCTCTCTCTCTCACCAGGAGGAGGAGCTAGAGCGTCTAGAGAGGGAGTTTGCCATCCAATCTCAGATCACAGAGGCTGCGAGGCGTCTGGCCAGCGATCCGCACGTGAGCAGTAAGAAGCTGAAAAAACAAAGGAAGACGTCGTACCTGAACGCGCTGAAGAAACTCCAGGAGATAGAAAACGCCATCAACGAACACCGTGTCCGCTCTGGGAAGAAACCCACGCAACGCGCTTCGCTTATCATAGAGGGTGAGACTACACACATGCTGAGAGAATCGCTTATAAGAACCACAACGCGTAATAAAGAGGGTGAGACCAGGCACACACACAATAACAAATTCACATTCACAAACACACACTCACATACACATGGCAAGAAGTGCTCATGAACATGAATTGAAACACACCTACTTCACCTTAACTAATGCCATAGTGAAAGTGTTTTCCTCTGTTCTTCTCTCCCACAGAGGCCAACATGGGCTCAGAGGACAGCTCTCTGTCTGACGCTCTGGTCCTAGACGACGGTATGTCTCTTTCTCTTTTGGCACTAAAATACATGTAAAAGTTCATCAGCGTCTTTCTAAATGGGACTAATCAGTGATCCATCAATCTAACCGACCCCCATCTATCTCCTCTATCAGATGACCCCCAGATGACAGGGACCCCCACCTTCTCTCCGGCAGCGTCTCCCCATAAGGGCCTCCCTCCCCGGCCTCCCTCCCACAGCCGGCCCCCTCCCCCCCAGTCTCTAGATGGCCTCAGCCACCTGCACTACGCCCGCTCCGACTACGACAAGTCCCCCATCAAACCCAAGATGTGGAGCGAGTCCTCGCTGGACGAACCCTATGAGAGGGTCAAGAAACGCTCTTCACACTCCAAGTGAGAGGTCAACTCTGTTGCCATGACGATATATGTATACTGGGCTCGTGGGGCATGTGATAGTTGGTTGAATGTTAGTATAATGATTAGAAGATAGCAACAGTAATGGTAAGTTTTTCTAAGGGCTTTGTCTCTCCCTGTCCAGTCACAGGCGGTTACCCGGCTCTGGTAGTTGTGCGGAGGCAGGAGGCAGTAACTCTCTGCAGAGTAGCCCCATCAGGAGTGTTCCTCACTGGAGCTCCCAGTCCAGCATGCCCTCCACCCCCGACCTGAGGACCAGGACCCCTCACTATGTACACTCCACCAGGTAACCAACAGATAACCTCAAAATAACAGTCAGAAAAGTACCGCGCTATGGTCACCGCACTAGGTCAGAGTCACAACCATACTGTAACCTCTCTCTCCATCTTTCCCTTCCTCTCTCCATCTCTCGCCCTCACTCTCTGCATCTCTCCCCCTCACTCTCTCCATCTCTCGCCCTCACTGTCTGTATCTCTCCCCCTCACTCTCTCCATCTTTGCCTTCCTCTCTCCATCTCTCGCCCTCACTCTCTGCATTTCTCCCCCTCACTCTCTCCATCTCTCGCCCTCACTCTCTGCATCTCTCCCCCTCACTCTCTCCATCTCTCGCCCTCACTCTCTGCATCTCTCCCCCTCACTCTCTCCATCTCTCGCCCTCACTGTCTGTATCTCTCCCCTCACTCTCTCCATCTTTGCCTTCCTCTCTCCATCTCTCGCCCTCACTCTCTGCATTTCTCCCCCTCACTCTCTCCATCTCTCGCCCTCACTCTCTGCATCTCTCCCCTCACTCTCTCCATCTCTCGCCCTCACTGTCTGTATCTCTCCCCCTCACTCTCTCCATCTTTGCCTTCCTCTCTCCATCTCTCGCCCTCACTCTCTGCATCTCTCCCCCTCACTCTCTCCATCTCTCGCCCTCACTGTCTGTATCTCTCCCCCTCACTCTCTCCATCTCTCGCCCTCACTGTCTGTATCTCTCCCCCTCACTCTCTCCATCTTTGCCTTCCTCTCTCCATCTCTCGCCCTCACTCTCTGCATCTCTCCCCCTCACTCTCTCCATCTCTCGCCCTCACTGTCTGTATCTCTCCCCCTCACTCTCTCCATCTTTGCCTTCCTCTCTCCATCTCTCGCCCTCACTCTCTGCATCTCTCCCCCTCACTCTCTCCATCTCTCGCCCTCACTGTCTGTATCTCTCCCCCTCACTCTCTCCATCTTTGCCTTCCTCTCTCCATCTCTCGCCCTCACTCTCTGCATCTCTCCCCCTCACTCTCTCCATCTCTCGCCCTCACTGTCTGTATCTCTCCCCCTCACTCTCTGCATCTCTCCCCTCACTCTCTCCATCTCTCGCCCTCACTGTCTGTATCTCTCCCCCTCACTCTCTCCATCTTTGCCTTCCTCTCTCCATCTCTCGCCCTCACTCTCTGCATTTCTCCCCCTCACTCTCTCCATCTTTGCCTTCCTCTCTCCATCTCTCGCCCTCACTCTCTGCATCTCTCCCCCTCACTCTCTCCATCTCTCGCCCTCACTGTCTGTATCTCTCCCCCTCACTCTCTCCATCTTTGCCTTCCTCTCTCCATCTCTCGCCCTCACTCTCTGCATCTCTCCCCCTCACTCTCTCCATCTCTCGCCCTCACTGTCTGTATCTCTCCCCCTCACTCTCTCCATCTTTGCCTTCCTCTCTCCATCTCTCGCCCTCACTCTCTGCATCTCTCCCCCTCACTCTCTCCATCTCTCGCCCTCACTGTCTGTATCTCTCCCCCTCACTCTCTGCATCTCTCCCCCTCACTCTCTCCATCTCTCGCCCTCACTGTCTGTATCTCTCCCCCTCACTCTCTCCATCTTTGCCTTCCTCTCTCCATCTCTCGCCCTCACTCTCTGCATTTCTCCCCCTCCACCAGGTCTGTGGACATCAGTCCCACCCATCTTCACAGTCTGGTTCAGCACTTTAGGAACCGCAGCTCCAGCCTGGAATCTCAGGGCAAGCTGCTGGCCTCTGACCCCGACACACACACTCACACACACACCCTGGGAGCCCCCGGCAGCCCAGACATCTTCCTGGCCCCGGGGACTCGCAGCTCCAATGGCTCTGACCCGCTGGATGACTGTTCGTCCTGTACCTCCCAGAGCAGCTCAGAACACTACTACCCTGGGGTAGCTCCAGGCTCCAACCCAAACTACTCCACCCTAGGAGAGGACTCCCCTTCCAAAGCCAGACAGAGACAGAGACAGAGGCACAGGTTAGTAGAGCAGAGGTGGGTGTGTCCAGAGACTGACTTTAGGCTTGTTTAATATGCATGTTAACCTCCTCTCTCTCTCCAGGTCTGCAGGTCACCTTGGTTCCTCTAACTCTGGCTCCATGCCCAACCTTGCAGCCAAGAACGGTTCAGGGTGCGGTGGTACGGGGGTGGCAGGGACTGGGTCAGGGCAGCATGGGGTGTACCTCCACAGCCAGAGCCAGCCCTCATCCCAGTACCGGATTAAAGAGTACCCCCTGTACGTAGAGGGCAGCCCCAACCCGGTGGTGGTGCGCAGCCTGGAGAGTGACCAGGAGGGCCACTACAGCGTCAAGGCCCAGTTCAAAACCTCCAGCTCCTACACAGCCGGGGGGCTGTACAAGGAGACCTGGGGGGGTGAGGAGGGGGGAGAGGGGAGCAGCAGACTCACCCCGTCCCGCTCCCAGATCGTACGGACTCCCTCACTAGGGCGAGAGGGGGGAGGAGGGGGGAGGGCGGTGGTGTCAGATGAGTTGAAGTGTTGGTACCAGCGCTCTACGGGCAGTGTAAAGGAGAGGAGTCACGCCGGCTCCAACACATCGGACAGCGGCTCGCTGCAAGGCACGCTGGGACTCGGACGAGGGAGCAGGGTGGGGACACTCGCCAAGGGATCACCAGGTGGGTGACAACACACACACACGTAGACCCGTTTATGTTCTAAGCTAGGCTTGTATCTGGTGAGATAGTTAAGAGTTTTGACTGGGTCAGGCATTGTAAAGGACAGATATACAGTGCCTTGCGAAAGTATTCGGCCCCCTTGAACTTTGCGACCTTTTGCCACATTTCAGGCTTCATACATAAAGATATAAAACTGTATTTTTTTGTGAAGAATCAACAACAAGTGGGACACAATCATGAAGTGGAACGACATTTATTGGATATTTCAAACTTTTTTAACAAATCAAAAACTGAAAAATTGGGCGTGCAAAATTATTCAGCCCCCTTAAGTTAATACTTTGTAGCGCCACCTTTTGCTGAGATTACAGCTGTAAGTCTCTTGGGGTATGTCTCTATCAGTTTTGCACATCGAGAGACTGAACTATTTTCCCATTCCTCCTTGCAAAACAGCTCGAGCTCAGTCAGGTTGGATGGAGAGCATTTGTGAACAGCAGTTTTCAGTTCTTTCCACAGACTCTCGATTGGATTCAGGTCTGGACTTTGACTTGGCCATTCTAACACCTGGATATGTTTATTTTTCAACCATTCCATTGTAGATTTTGCTTTATGTTTTGGATCATTGTCTTGTTGGAAGACAAATCTCCGTCCCAGTCTCAGGTCTTCCAGAATGGTCCTGTATTTGGCTCCATCCATCTTCCCATCAATTTTAACCATCTTCCCTGTCCCTGCTGAAGAGAAGCAGGCCCAAACCATGATGCTGCCACCACCATGTTTGACAGTGGGGATGGTGTGTTCAGGGTGATGGCCTGTGTTGCTTTTACGCCAAACATAACGTTTTGAATTGTTGCCAAAAAGTTCAATTTTGGTTTCATCTGACCAGAGCACCTTCTTCCACATGTTTGGTGTGTCTCCCAGGTGGCTTGTGGCAAACTTTAAACAACACTTTTTATGGATATCTTTAAGAAATGGCTTTCTTCTTGCCACTCTTCCATAAAGGCCAGATTTGTGCAATATACGACTGATTGTTTTCCTATGGACAGAGTCTCCCACCTCAGCTGTAGATCTGCAGTTCATCCAGAGTGATCATGGGACTCTTGGCTGCATCTCTGATCAGTCTTCTCCTTGTATGAGCTGAAGGTTTAGAGGGACGGCCAGGTCTTGGTAGATTTGCAGTGGTCTGATACTCCTTCCATTTCAATATTATCGCTTGCACAGTGCTCCTTGGGATGTTTAAAGCTTGGGAAATCTTTTTGTATCCAAATCCGGCTTTAAACTTCTTCACAACAGTATCTCGGACCTGCCTGGTGTGTTCCTTGTTCTTCATGATGCTCTCTGCGCTTTTAACGGACCTCTGAGACTATCACAGTGCAGGTGCATTTATACGGAGACTTTGATTACACACAGGTGGATTGTATTTATCATCATTAGTCATTTAGGTCAACATTGGATCATTCAGAGATCCTCACTGAACTTCTGGAGAGAGTTTGCTGCACTGAAAGTAAAGGGGCTGAATAATTTTGCACGCCCAATTTTTCAGTTTTTGATTTGTTAAAAAAGTTTGAAATATCCAATAAATGTTGTTCCACTCCATGATTGTGTCCCACTTGTTGTTGATTCTTCACAAAAAAATACAGTTTTATATCTTTATGTTTGAAGCCTGAAATGTGGCAAAAGGTCGCAAAGTTCAGGGGGCCGAATACTTTCGCAAGGCACTGTATATAACACACACACACAGTTGAAGACGAAATTTTACATACACTTAGCTTAAAGTCATTCAATATCATTTTTCAACCACTCCACAAATGTCTTGTTAACCTGTTGCGACGAGCAATCCCGTATCCGGGATCCTGTTTATAGCCTCAAGCTCATTACCATAACGCAACGTTAACTATGAATGAAAATCGCAAATGGAATGAAATAAAATATATTTGCTCTCAAGCTTAGCCTTTTGTTAACAACACTGTCATCTCAGATTTTCAAAATATGCTTTTGAACCATAGCTAAACAAGCATTTGTGTAAGAGTATTGATAGCGTAGCATAGCATTAAGCCTAGCATTCAGCATGCAACATTTTCACAAAAACAAGAAAAGCATTCAAATAAAATAATTTACCTTTGAAAAACTTCAGATGTTTTCAATGAGGAGACTCTCAGTTAGATAGCAAATGTTAAGTTTTTCCAAAAATATTATTTGTGTAAGACAAATCGCTCCATTTTGTTCATCACGTTTGGGTAAGAAAAAACCCGAAAATTAAGTCATTACAGCGCAACCTTTTTTCCATATTAACTCCATAATATCGACAGAAACATGGCAAACGTTGTTTAGAATCAATCCTCAAAGTGTTTTTCACATATCTATCGACGATAAATAATTAGTGGCAGTTTGGTTTCTCTTCTGAAGAAAATGGAATGCGCATGGACCTGGAGATTACGCAATAATTTTGACGGAGGACACCGGGCGGACACCTGGTAAATGTCGTCTCTTATGGTCAATCTTCCAACGATATGCCTACAAATACGTCACAATGCTGCAGACACCTTGGGGAAACGACAGAAAGTGCAGGCTCATTCCTGGCCCATTCACAGCCATATAAGGAGACATTGGAACACAGGGCATTCAAAATTTGGACAATTTCCTGCATGAAATTTCATCTTGGTTTCGCCTGTAGCATCTTTGCAATTTTGGAAAGTTTTTTCTTTCCAAGGCTGTCAATTACATGCATAGTCGAGCATCTTTTCATGAAAAAATATCTTGTTTAAAACGGGAACGTTTTTTATCCAAAAATTAAAAGAGCGCCCCCTATCTCGAAGAAGTTAACAAACTATAGTTTTGGCAAGTCGGTTAGGACATCTGCTTTGTGCAAGACACAAGTAATTTTCCCAACAATTACAGACAGATATTTTACTTATTAATCACTGTATCACAATACTTTAAACAGCTTGGTAAATTAAAGAAAATTATGTCATGGCTTTAGAAGCTTCTGATAGGCTAATTGACATAATTTGAGTCAGTAGATGTACCTGTGGATGTATTTCAAGGTCTACCTTCAAACTCAGTGCCTCTTTGCTTGACATCATGGGAAAATTAAAAGAAATCAGCCAAGAGCTCAGGAAAAGAATCGTAGACCTCCTTAAGTCTGGTTCATCCTTGGGAACAATTTCCAATCACCTGAAGATACCACGTTCACCTGTACAAACAATAGTATGCAAGTGTAAACACCATGGGACCACGCAGCCGTCATACCACTCAGGAAGGAGACGCGTTCTATCTCCCAGAGATGAACGTAATGTGGTGCGAAAAGTACAAATCAATCCCAGAACAGCAAAGGACCTTGTGAAGATGCTGGAGGAAACGGGTACAAAAGTATCTATATCCACAGTAAAACGAGTCCTATATCGACACAACCTGAACGTCCGCTCAGCAAGGAAGAAGCCACTGCTCCAAAACCGCCGTAAAAAGCAAACTAGGGTTTGCAACTGCACATGGGGACAAAGATCGTACTTTTGGGAGAAATGTCCTCTGGTCTGATGAAACACAATAGAACTGTTTGGCCATAATGACCATCGTTATGTTTGGAGGAAAAAGGGAGAGGCTTGTAAGCCGAAGAAAACCATCCCAACCGTGAATCACGGGGTTGGCAGCATCATGTTGTGGGGGTGCTTTGCTGCAGGAGGGACTGGTGCACTTCACAAAATAGATGGCATCATAAGGTAAGAAAATTATGTAGATATATTGAAGCGAATCTCAAGACATCAGTCAGGAAGTTGAAGCTTGGTCGCAAATGGGTATTCCAAATGGACAGTGACCCCAAGCATATTTCCAAAGTTTTTCCAAAGGCAAAATGGCTTAAGGACAACAAAGTCAAGGTATTGGAGTGGCCATCACAAAGCCCCGACCTCAATCCTATAGAACGTTTGTGGGCAGAACTGAAAAAGCATGTGTGAGCAAGGAGGCCTACAAACCTGACTCAGTAACACCAGCTCTGTCAGGAGGAATGGGCCAAAATTCACCCAAATTATTGTTGGAAGCTTGTGGAAGGCTCACCAAAACGTTTGACACAAGTTAAACAATTACAAGGCAATGCTACCAAATACTAATTGAATGTATGTAAACGTCTGACCTCACTGGGAATGTGATGAATGAAATAAAAGCTGAAATAAATCTCGTTCTCTACTATTATTCTGACATTTCACATTCTTAAAACAAAGTGGTGATCCTAACTGACCTAAGACAGGGAATTTTTACAAGGATTAAATGTCAGGAATTGTGGAAAACTGAGTTTAAATGTATTTGGCTAAGGTGTATGTAAACTTCAGACGACTGCATATACACACTGCCGTTCAAAAGTCACTTAGAAATGTCCTTGTTTTTGAAAGTAAAGCACTTTTTTATTTCATTAAAATAACATCAAATTGATCAGAAATACAGTGTTGACACTGTTAATGTTGTAAATGACTATTGTAGCTGGACAACGCTGATTTTTTAAATGGAATATCTAAATAGGCGTGCAGAGGCCCATTATCAGCAACCATCACTCCTGTGTTCCAATGGCACATTGTGTTAGCTAATCCAAGTTTATCATTTTAGAAGGCTAATTGATCATTAGGAAACTATTTTTCAATTATGTTAGCACAGCTGAAAACTATTGTTCTGCTTAAAGAAGCAAATAAACTGGCCTTTACAAATCAAATCAAATGTATTTATATAGCCCTTCGTACATCAGCTGATATCTCAAAGTGCTGTACAGAAACCCAGCCTAAAACCCCAAACAGCAAGCAATGCAGGTGTAAAAGCACGGTGGCTAGGAAAAACTCCCTAGAAAGGCCAAAACCTAGGAAGAAACCAAGAGAGGAACCAGGCTATGTGGGGTGGCCAGTCCTCTTCTGGCTGTGCCGGGTGGAGATTGTAACAGAACAAGATGTTCAAATGTTCATAAATGACCAGCATGGTCAAATAATAATAATCACAGGCAGAGCAGTTGAAACTGGAGCAGCAGCACGGCCAGGTGGACTGGGGACAGCAAGGAGTCATCATGTCAGGTAGTCCTGAGGCATGGTCCTAGGGCTCAGTTCCTCCAAGAGAGAGAAAGAAAGAGAGAATTAGAAAGAGCATACTTAAATTCACACAGGACACCGGATAGGACAGGAGAAGTACTCCAGATATAACAAACTGACCCTAACCCCCCGACACATAAACTACTACAGCATAAATACTGGAGGCTGAGACAGGAGGGGTCAGGAGACACTGTGGCTCCATCCGAGGACACCCCCGGACAGGGCCAAACAGGAAGGATATAACCCCACCCACTTTGCCAAAGCACAGCCCCCACACCACTAGAGGGATATCTTCAACCACCAACTTACCATGCTGAGACAAGGCTGAGTATAGCCCACAAAGTTCTCCGCCACAGCACAACCCAAGGGGGGGCGCCAACCCAGACAGGAAGATCACATCAGTGACTCAACCCACTCAAGTGACGCACCCCTCCTAGGGACGGTATGAAAGAGCCCTAGTAAGCCAGTGACTCAGCCCCTGTAATAGGGTTAGAGGCAGAGAATCCCAGTGGAAAGAGGGGAACCGGCCAGGCAGACACAGCAAGGGTGGTTCGTTGCTCCAGAGCCTTTCCGTTCGCCTTCCCACTCCTGGGCCAGACTACACTCAATCATATGACCCACTGAAGAGATGAGTCTTCAGTAAAGACTTAAAGGTTGAGACCGAGTTTGCGTCTCTCACATGCGTAGCCAGACCATTCCATGAAAATGGAGCTCTATAGGAGAAAGCCCTGCCTCCAGCTGTTTGCTTAGAAATTCTAGGGACAATTAGGAGGCCTGCATCTTGTGACCGTAGCGTAAGTGTAGGTATGTACGGCAGGACCAAATCAGAAAGATAGGTAGGAGCAAGCCCATGTAATGCTTAGTAGGTTAGCAGTAAAACCTTGAAATCAGCCCTTTCCTTAACAGGAAGCCAGTGTAGGGAGGCTAGCACTGGAGTAATATGATCAAATTGTTTGGTTCTAGTCAGGATTCTAGCAGCCATATTTAGCACTAACTGAAGCTTATTTAGGGGCTTTATCCGGGTAGCCAGAAAGTAGAGCATTGCAGTAGTCTAATCTAGAAGTGACAAAAGCATGGATTAATTTTTCTGCCTCATTTTTGGACAGAAAGTTTCTGATTTTTGCAATGTTACGTAGATGGAAAAAAGCTGTCCCTGAAACAGTCTTGGTATGTTCTTCAAAAGAGAGATCAGGGTCCAGAGTAACGCCGAGGTCCTTCACAGTTTTATTTGAGACGGCTGTATAACCATTAAGATGAATTGTCAGATTCAACAGAAGATCTCTTTGTTTCTTGGGACCTAGAACAAGCATCTCTGTTTTGTCCGAGTTTAAAAGTAGAAAGTTTGCAGCCATCCACTTCCTTATGTCTGAAACACATGCTTCTAGCGAGGGCAATTTTGGGGCTTCACCCAAAAAAATTACACTAGTTGAGTATCTGGAGCATCAGCATTTGTGGGTTTGATTACAGACTCAAAATGGCCAGAAACAAAGCACTTTCTTCTGAAACTCGTCAGCCTTTTCTTGTTCTGAGAAATGAAAGCTATTCCATGCGAGAAATTGCCAAGAAACTGAAGATCTCGTACAACGCTGTGTACTACTCCCTTCACAGAACAGCGCAAACTGGTTCAAACCAGAATAGAAAGAGGAGTGGGAGGCCCCGGTGCACAACTGAGCAAGAGGACAAATACATTAGAGTATCTCGTTTGAGAAACAGACGCCTCACAAGTCTTCAACTGGCAGCTTCATTAAATAGTACCCACAATATACCATTCTCAACGTCAACAGTGAAGTGGTGATTCCAGGATTCTGGCCTTCTAGGCAGAGTTCCTCTGTCCGCTGTCTGTGTTCTTTTGCCCATCTTAATCTTTTATTTTTATTGGCCAGTCTTGAGATATGGCTTTTTCTTTGCAACTCTGCCTAGAAGGACAGCATCCCGGAGTCGCCTCTTCACTGTTGACGTTGAGACTGGTGTTTTGCGGGTATTATTTGATGAAGCTGCCAGTTGAGGACTTGTGATGCATCTGTTTCTCAAACTAGACAAACTTTTGAACAGTAGTGTGTATTCTTTACAGAATAGTTAGTTCATGAAAGAACAATGGAGAGGCTGAAGTTTAGCAGAGTGTGTGTGAATGAGTATAAAGCGATCCCTGAACCAAATGGAGCTCGTTAGTCATGTTAGTCACAGTGGGGCATAGCTGGGATAACACAGCCCTTGACCACCTATTGACATGTGTGTGTGTGTGTGTGTGTGTGTGTGTGTGTGTGTGTGTGTGTGTGTGTGTGTGTGTGTGTGTGTGTGTGTGTGTGTGTGTGTGTGTGTGTGTGTGTGTGTGTGTGTGTGTGTGTGTGTGTGTGTGTGTGTGTGTGTGTGTCTGTACATCAGCGTCCCCTCACAGCCCGAGGAGTGGGACTCCCTCTAGTGAACAGGCCGCAACACCCACGCCCCCCTGCAGCCCACAACACATCCTCAACTGGCAGAGCGGGTACGACACACACATGCACGCACCAATACATCATTTGCAGAGTGATATATAAACTGTTTGGGGTTAAAGACCAGGCACTCAGGATCCTAATCCTATTTGACATTTAATCCTGGGTTAAAGGCTTTGGCTCACAGGATAAAATCTGCATCCTCACAAAACATCTTCAGCATCTACGCTTCTCTTACAACCTCTATAACCTCTGCCTTACCAACCCCTAACCTTTTTCCTTCTGCAGCACGGTACTCTGTCTAGCTACTGATCACACGGCTGTCTTGTCTTCATAAAGGACTAACTGATTTGTTAACTTTCCTTTCTTTCACTCTTCTCTATTTTTCCTTCTCATTCCATCCCTCTTTATCTTTCTCCCTCTCTCCCTCTCCTCCTGTACTAACCTCTCTGTCTGTCTGTCTGTCTGTCTGTCTGTCTGTCTGTCTGTCTGTCTGTCTGTCTGTCTGTCTGTCTGTCTGTCTGTCTGTCTGTCTGTCTGTCTGTCTGTCTGTCTGTCTGTCTGTCTGTCTGTCTGTCTGTCTGTCTGTCTGTCTGTCTGTCTGTCTGTCTGTCTGTCTGTCTGTCTGTCTGTCTGTCTGTCTGTCTGTCTTTCCTGGTTTAGCGGTACAGCAGACAGCTCTCCTACTGAAGACGTGTGTCAGTCTCCCACTCAGCCCAGCTCTGACGCATAGAGGTACTGTCTGTCTGCCAGGATTCTCCCAGAACACAGACCTAGAAATACAACAAATATACCAGATAACTACAGAACAACAATAAAGAACCATAGAAACAACCAATGCTGTCGGTCTGGACACTCCTAGACTTCCTGGACATAGAAACACACCCAATAGAATAAATCCTCGCACCTAGAACAGAGACATAGAAACAGAAACTCAAATAGATCAGGGGCATAGAAATAGATCCCCTTGACTAGATATGTAGAAACAGAACCTGAACTAGATCAAAGGTGTAGAAATAGAATCTGTTTTCTATATTCTTAGTTTTGTACCAAATGCTGAGTTGAATAGGCTCTTCCCGTTTCTAATCCTTTCTGATAGCAAGTTTGGGAATGGTGTCTGTTCTATCTGCTCTGTTTCTATGACTGTAACTGGACTCTGCATGTCTGCTGTGTGTGGCTGCTCTCTAAAGCAGGCCTTAAGACTCATCTTTATCGGCTGGCCTACCCTTCCTCCTAGACTTTGATTGATGCTTTTATGATATGGTTATACGTATATTTGCTTTTGTAAAACAAAAACTATTTTATGAGATTATTCTTGTAGAATTAAAAGCGCTTCACAGATGTGATGTATTATTATTACTACAGTAAATCCTAACCCTCACTCTGTACTCTATTACCAGCCCTAATTGAACTTGAACTTAGTCAACTCAATAGCATTCCTCACTGTTGACTTCTCCCAGGCGTGTGCTCTCATTCAGTCCCCCTCAAAGATTGTTAAGCAGTAGCCACAGGGAGTATCCAAAATAATACCAGTTCATTCATTCTAAAACCACGAAGGGGAGTGAACGATTGGACACTGCGGGTAGCGAGCGGAGAAACAGAAATGCACTCTAGTCACCTACTGTAGTTTTAGACTAGTACACTAACAGGACGTGTGCCTTGCCATAGAGACAGCAATATAGGAGGAGTGATTGGCCAGTTTGAAATGAGGCCTGAAAAGAGGTAAAGGCCTTATGGATTGTACACATTGTTTTCACAAAAGCTTTAGATCTAGACAAAGACAGTAACCATCAGAGCAATGAGACCAAAACGACACGAACCAATCAAGTTCATTAATCATAACGATTTGTTACAGTCCTTGTTTCCTTCCCCTTGACGAAGAAGTGACCAACAGTTTTACTAAGCGAAGAAAACAATAACTTCTGTAGATTTTGTGGAAGCAGAGTGTATAAGCCATCAGTCCTCCAGTATTTCCATAAGTAAAAATGGTATTCTCTCTCTCTCTCTCTCTCTCTCTCTCTCTCTCTCTCTCTCTCTCTCTCTCTCTCTCTCTCTCTCTCTCTCTCTCTCTCTCTCTCTCTCTCTCTCTCTCTCTCTCTCTCTCTCTCTCTCTCTCTCTCTCTCTCTCTCTCTCTCTCTCTCTCTCTCTCTCTCTCTCTCTCTCTCTCTCTCTCTCTCTCTCTCTCTCTCTCTCTCTCTCTCTCTCTCTCTCTCTCTCTCTCTCTCTCTCTCTCTCTCTCTCTCTCTCTCTCTGTCTCTCTCTCTGTCTCTCTCTCTCTGTCTCTCTCTCTCTCTCTCTCTCTCTCTCTCTCTCTCTCTCTCTCTCTCTCTCTCTCTCTCTCTCTCTCTCTCTCTCTCTCTCTCTCTCTCTCTCTCTCTCTCTCTCTGTCTCTCTCTCTCTCTCTCTCTCTCTCTCTCTCTCTCTCTCTCTCTCTCTCTCTCTCTCTCTCTCTCTCGCTCTCTCTCTCTCTCTCTCTCTCTCTCTCTCTCTCTCTCTCTCTCTCTCTCTCTCTCTCTCTCTCTCTCTCTCTCTCTCTCTCTCTCTCTCTCTCTCTCTCTCTCTCTCTCTCTCTCTCTCTCTCTCTCTCTCTCTCTCTCTCTCTCTCTCTCTCTCTCTCTCTCTCTCTCTCTCTCTCTCTCTCTCTCTCTCTCTCTCTCTCTCTCTCTCTCTCTCTCTCTCTCTCTCTCTCTCTCTCGCTCTCTCTCTCTCTCTCTCTCTCTCTCTCTCTCTCTCTCTCTCTCTCTCTCTCTCTCTCTCTCTCTCTCTCTCTCTCTCTCTCTCTCTCTCTCTCTCTCTCTCTCTCTCTCTCTCTCTCTCTCTCTCTCTCTCTCTCTCTCTCTCTCTCTCTCTCTCTCTCTCTCTCTCTCTCTCTCTCTCTCTCTCTCTCTCTCTCTCTCTCTCTCTCTCTCTCTCTCTCTCTCTCTCTCTGTCTCTCTCTCGCTCTCTCTCTCTCTCTCTCTCTCTCTCTCTCTCTCTCTCTCTCTCTCTCTGTCTCTCTCTCTCTCGCTCTCTCTCTCTCTCTCTCTCTCTCTCTCTCTCTCTCTCTCTCTCTCTCTCTCTCTCTCTCTCTCTCTCTCTCTCTCTCTCTCTCTCTCTCTCTCTCTCTCTCTGTCTCTCTCTCGCTCTCTCTCTCTCTCTCTCTCTCTCTCTCTCTCTCTCTCTCTCTCTCTCTCTCTCTCTCTCTCTCTCTCTCTCTCTCTCTCTCTCTCTCTCTCTCTCTCTCTCTCTCTTCTCTCTCTCTCTCTCTCTCTGTCTCTCTCTCGCTCTCTCTCTCTCTCTCTCTCTCTCTCTCTCTCTCTCTCTCTCTCTCTCTCTCTCTCTCTCTCTCTCTCTCTCTCTCTCTCTCTCTCTCTCTCTCTCTCTCTCTCTCTCTCTCTCTCTCTCTCTCTCTCTCTCTCTCTCTCTCTCTCTCTCTCTCTCTCTCTCTCTCTCTCTCTCTCTCTCTGTCTCTCTCTCTCTCTCTCTCTCTCTCTCTCTCTCTCTCTCTCTCTCTCTCTCTCTCTCTCTCTCTCTCTCTCTCTCTCTCTCTCTCTCTCTCTCTCTCTCTCTCTCTCTCTCTCTCTCTCTCTCTCTCTCTCTCTCTCTCTCTCTCTCTCTCTCTCTCTCTCTCTCTCTCTCTCTCTCTCTCTCTCTCTCTCTCTCTCTCTCTCTCTCTCTCTCTCTCTCTCTCTCTCTCTCTCTCTCTCTCTCTCTCTCTCTCTCTCTCTCTCTCTCTCTCTCTCTCTCTCTCTCTCTCTCTCTCTCTCTCTCTCTCTCTCTCTCTCGCTCTCTTTCTCTCTCTCTCACTCACTCTCTCTCCCTTACTCTCTCTCACTCTCTCTCTCTCTCTGCAGGTCATTCAATGATAGTTGTTTTCTCAGCAGTCCTCTGTGTTCAGAGCTGGCAGATGTCCAGTGGTACGGACACGACAAGGCCAAACCTGGAACCCTGGTCTGACCTACTGACCACCACCTAACACCTACTGACCCTTACTGGCCCTCAACACTGACCCTTACTGCCTCCACCAACCTCTCCTCTAGCCCTGACTAGACTGGCCTCATCATGGACAGGAAACCCTCCTCCATCCCTCCCTTTATCCATATTTCCCTTTATCATTTTACGTGCATATCAAGTTTGGTTGAGCTGGAGTTTATAGGAAGGACATGCCCAACTGGGCAGGACTATTGCTGTGGAACAGCCAAACAGAACCGCTGAATGATCATGAACTCTGACCTTTAATCCCTGACCCTGCTTCAGTCTGAGCCCCAGGGAGACCAGGAGTGGGAAAGGGGGAGGTGGGGGGGTAAGAGCACACACACACACACACACAACCCCCTGCCCAGACTACACAGCCCTCAGGCCCTGACTTATATCTACCCCTGACCCCAGTGTGTTGCCAGCCAATCAGAGGATACCTGCAAGTTGAAATGTGTTTTGGCTCAAATTCTGGGCCTGTGTGTGTACGCTGGATCTGCTAGGTTAATTTCATTGTTGAAGTCTTTGTTTATTTCTCTGTATCGTTTTGTACAAAAAATGAAAATATTGCTTGGGAGAGACTCAATTACTTTTTCACCCTTTAGGAAAATTGCAGAGCAGATTATTGGAGAATTCTAGATTATCTGAAAGACAAAAAACGTACAAACATTCCCAACTCTTATAATCCCAATCCCAACTATCCCACAACCAAAGATCCACCTGACTGACCAATGGCACCAGTCCCATGGACACACTGGGAACGCTGGTTTATCATACTGGAAGCTACACCCCACATACTGGGAGTTTTCAGAGGGACGGAAAGACTGGTCAATTCTACTGGGATCCTGCTGGGAGTTCTGAGCACATCTATTGGGATGTCAGTCATCTGGATTGGGGGTGTACAACAACCAGCCAGACTGATCAACTAGTCTCTGATACTGGGACTATCCACACTGCTACTGAGCAGTGAGCTCCTGGACTTGGATGTTTTGCCACTATGCTGGGGCACTGTGCTTAGCTGTACTGGGAGTTTATGGGCGAACTGGGGGCCCTGCACAGCCAGACCACAAACAGACAGAGACAGACGGGGGGCCCTGCACAGCCAGATCAGAGACAGACAGGGACAGAATGGGGGCACTGCTCAGCCAAACCAGAGACAGTCAGGGACGGACTGGGGGCCCTGCACAGCCAGACCAGAGACAGACAGGGACGGACTGGGGGCCCTGCACAGCCAGACCAGAGACAGACAGGGACGGAATGGGGGCCCAGCACAGCCAGACCAGAGACAGACAGGGATGGAATGGGGGCCACAGACACTTCTTCAGGGTTTGGGTCCTGGAGAGCCAGAATATGCTAGGAATCTCTTGCTTAAAGCTAATGTATTGAGTTTGGGTGAAACTGTAGCAATGTGTGTAGTAGTTTTGGGTTGAATTGGAATTAAGAACACATGTAGTTTTGTGGATTTATTTCCAAACATATCTGCAGGCTTTCAGTGGTCTATTTCATCTGGCTCCTCCCCTTCATTTGACTTTCTGGTGAGAAGTGAAAGCTAATTGGATGTTTAGGGCTGTGTGGAGCTGTCAATTACACAGTTGTAGCAAAGGGCACACCCCTCCCTCACAGTCGAGCTGTGCATATGGTGAGATTGGTGAGATATTAAACACTTCTCCATGCGTTGTGACATCATACACCTGACTGTCTGTGCAGTCCTATGTTAAAAACGGGATGTAACCCATGTTTAAGGACCAGTCTGTCTGTGTCACGTCAATCTGTCAGTCTGTCTGTCCAACCCCAAGATTGGTCATTGTCTCAGATACCAGTGTAGTATATTTGGGGGTTAATATTTAGATAAAGCTTGAGACCTGTAAACTCCAGAGGATCCTCATTTGTACAGGTCATTATCTCAGGCTATACTCTCTCTGCCTAACGTCTATCAACCGGTCAGAACACACACACATCTTGTGTGTGGATTCACACATAAACACATTCTTTTCTCAGTGGTGCCATATATGTCTTTACTCTAACCCAGCACTGAAAACCAGGGGCGCTACTTTCACTGGGGGCGGGGGACACACATTATGAAATTGCATTTTTGTCACCCCCAGTTTTATCATTGGAATGTGATACAAAACTAGGCAACGGTGTGCTTTAGGACCATGCGGACGCCTTCGAGCAGTCGGGTAGGCTGTTTGGAATGTTAATAATAATAATATGTCCCCCCAACTTCTTAAACCAAAGTTGCACCCCTGCTGAAAACAGCTGCTCACTAAAACTACAAACCATATAACTACAAATCCCACAGGGCCCAGTTCCTAGTCTAGCAGAGGAAGTGTCTGCTGTATAGAGATCCTGCTTCCCAGAGCCAAATGAACAGCAGGAAGAGGTCTATACACCAATCAGAGAGATGTCAAGTTAAGTATTCAATCTAAGTTTTGATACCAGAGCACAACATACACAGTTAAACACAATATATGAAAACTATGGGCTCTCGAGTGGCGCGGCGGTCTAAGACACTACATCTCAGTGCAAGAGGTGTCGCTACAGTCCCTGGTTCGAATCCAGGCTGTATCACATCCGGCCATGATTGGGAGTCCGATAGTGGTGGTGCACAATTGGCCGAGGTAGGCAGTCATTGTAAATAATAATTTGTTCTTAACTGAATTACCTAGTTGTTTTATATATATTATAGGCCTATACAGAACCAGTTTTCATCTAGTTCTCCTCCTGACTTTTTGATACATATAAGGGGATTAAGAACATAACATAACAACACATTCATGATGTAAGAGTAAATCCAGACTTAATATAAAAAAGTAACACACACACATATAGTATAGAAATAATGTCACACCAGAACCAAACAGGGTGTTTATATTATTGTGCTTCTATTACTACACTGAACAAAAATATAAATACAACATGTAAAGTGTTGGTCCCTTGTTTCATGAGCTGAAATAAAAGATCCCAGAAATGTTCCATATGCACAAAAAGCTTATTTCTCTCAAATGTTATGCACAAATTTGTTTACATCCCTTTTAGGGAGAATTTCTCCTTTGGCAAGATAATCCATCCACCTGACAGGTGTGGCATATCAAGAAGCTGATTAAACAGCATGATCATTACACAGGTGCACCTTGTGCTGGGGGCAATAAAAGGCCACTTTAAAATGTGTAATTTTGTCACACAACACAATGCCACAGATGTCTCAAGTTTTGAGGGAGCGTTCAATTGGCATGCTGACTGCAGGAATGTTAATTTCTCTACGATAAGCCATGGAAAAGCAGTTTGCTGATTTCATTATTGTGAACAGAGGGCCCCATGGGGGTGGTGGGATTATGGTATGGGAAGGCATAAACTACAGACAACGATCACAATTGCATTTTATCAATGGTAATTTGAATGCACAGATATATATATATATATATATATATATATATATATATATATAGATAGATCCAGTGACGAGATCCTGAGGCCCATTGTCGTGCCATTCATCCTCCGCCATCACCTCATGTTTCAGCATGACAATGAACGGCCCAATGTGGCACAGATCTGTACACAATTCCTGGAAGCTGAATATGTTCCAGTTCTTCCATGGCCTGCCTACTCACCAAATATGTCACCCATTGAGAATGTTTGGGATGTGCTGGATCAACGTGGAACAGAGTGTTCCTGTTCCCTCCAATATCCAGCATAATTGCGCACCCATTGAAGAGGAGTGGCACAACATTCAAAGGCCACAATCAACAGCCTGATCAACTCTATTCAAAGGAGATGTGTTGCGCTGCATGTGGCAAATGGTGGTCACACCAGATACTGACTGGTTTTCTGATCCATGCCCATACATTTTTTTAAGGTGTCTGTGACCAACAAATGCACATCTGTATTCCCATCATGTGAAATGAATAAATTAGGACCTAGTGCGTTTATTTAAAAAGCTCATTTCCTGATATGAACTGTAAATCAGTAAAAAAAAAAAAAAAAATTGTTGCATATTGCATTTATAATTTTGTTCAGTATAGATGATGTCATCAATGAACTCTGAACTTTGACATTGGTTTAGTAAGTGAGGCCATCACCGTATCCCACGGTAACAGGGCTGTGACACAGAGAGAACGTATAGCCATACCCTTGAACCCCTACCTTTAATTTATAGATTCCATACACCTCTTGCTTACGTAGACCGACAAATACACCAACTCTTGTTATAAGCTAATTCTAAAACAAGTATTTTAAAGCACACCTTATGGTTTTGTACTGGGGGAAAGAAACCTTTGCCTAACATTGTTGTAATGCTGTATGTGGACAGTCCTTATTGTGTGTACAAAAACCCAAACAAAACAATTAATTGCGGACTCTCAAGCACATGTTTTCCTGTGCTTTGTACAGGGTTTATATCCTCCATTGAATCTTTAAAAAACACAAATGTAAAACATGGTTTAAAGGTTGCACAAAAATCTTACCCTGTCAGATTAGTTGAACTTGTACCATGCAGCAAGTTGGACCTGAAATTCCTTCTGTTTGTAGGAGTTTTACAGCCCCCTCCCCAACCCTGCCTCACTGCAAGGTGTCCTGGTAAATGCTGTGTTTGACCTCTCCTGTAGTTCACCTACTTAGAATCACTGGGGAACTGCATTCTGCCATCAGCTATGCTATGCTATGCTAAGGCTTGTTAGCCTGTCCATTCCCCCTGAATGAGCCACCTCTGCTAGCTCACACCATACCATGCATGCTCTGTGGTTCCCGAAACAAACAACAATGAACAAATAAACCCAAAACATGAGCAGTCCATGTGGTAAGACCATCCCTCTCCCCACACCTTTTCCTCCTTAACAGAGAATCATTTCTGTATCCATGACAACACCCAGTTTGACCTTTGACTCCTAACCCCTGTGGTAATCTCTGACCTCTGAGCCCAATGTGACGCTGTGTGTTGTACCCTCTTCTATAGCCCCCCCTTCGACCATACTATGTGTACCCCCTATGCCCATACTGTCTGTACTCCATAGAAACATAAAACATTTTTTATAGTTAAAGAAGATTAAACTAACTATTTTATCAACCTCTTTCCTGAACATGCTGTACGGAGGGGCACTGTAAGCCTATGTGGAGTTTTTAACATTGTTTCCAAGTTCTAACAGAGTAACATAGTAAGAATCATTTCAGGTGCTACATGATGACCAGTTACTGCTTTGTCACATAGGATATAGACTCTCCTAATTGTTGTCAATAGTTTTAATACCAGTTGTGCAGAATGGAAACCGTTCCTTTAGGCGCCAGTTCAGTAAGACACCACTCCACCAGACCATAGAGCATGTAACATGATTTGATTTGTTCTCTTCAACGTTAACCTGACAAAAGGTGTTGTAGGAAAAAAACTATGTGGAATTCACACAAAAAAAGACTTCAACAGCTAATTTATTATTTTTTCTATTAAGAATTTGTATAGTAACTGTACATTTTTCTAAATGGTGTTGTTTGGAAACTGATGATGAAATGTCCAGATGAGAAGACTTGGTGGTTATTGAGATTAGGAAAATAAATTATTGCTGAATGTTCTCAAGATGGCGTCCTCCTGTCTCTTCTTCTCTGTGTAGTCAATCAATCAATCAAATGTATTTATAAAGCCCTTTTTACATCATCCAATGTCACAAAGTGCTGTACAGAATCACAGCCTAAAACCCCAAACAGCAAGCAATGC